>NC_052126.1:6360150-6369263 GCF_012273895.1 Zerene cesonia
GACAAGGGCATCGCACAGACGAATACGCAACTTTAGGTCTAGATATTTTCTTATCTTGTATAATACTTTTAATCTATACAAAGAGTTAGAAATAACATTATTTATATGTTTTTCGAATCTAAGATTCTCGTCAAATACAACTCCCAAGTTACGTTTTGAAGTGCAGGTTGGCAGTTGTCTTACTTACGACATGCTGGTTTCTTCACGATGTTTTCCATCACCGTTTCGAACATATATTATCATATTTTATTGTTATAATTTAAACTCAAGTTAACATTTATTTATTCAATTATATGTACTACTTTTAGAAGCACTTTTGAATCGTCATTTACTACTTATAACGTAGTATTTTCTTGTGTTTGATTTTACGCGAGTATTATACATTTAGAAATTAAAAACTTTTTAACGGATTTTAAACGCGATTTATTCATTATATTATTCCCGTATTATTCCAGTCCCCCCGTAGTCTCCCCGTGACCACGCTCGCTGTAGTGTTCGAAACGTCGGCTTAATAATATAATGAATAAATCGCGTTTAAAATCCGTTAAAAAGTTTTTAATTTCTACTTATAACGTAGTTTTGATGTGAAACATGTATAGCCGCACGTAAAACAGATTTCTGGCGATAGTGTATAATACATACAGTCTATATGCAGTAGTGTGTACGGTGTTATATTTTATTTTATCATTATGACATATTTAGTTCCTACCACAGTCTATTCTTTGCATATTAATTTTATAAAATGATATCAATGTTTCACATCTGCCAGGCGTCCCGTGACGGCTCACATTTTTTTAAATTTACCACGGTTCGGAGAGCAGTTTCTAGCAGAGAAGAACCAGCAAGGAACTCTGTAGTTTAAAAGAGACTTAACAAAATTCCCTATTTATTCCAGGGGTTGCAATAATAGACTTCGAGTCCTGGCGGCCGGTGTTCCGGCAGAATTTTGGAGTGCTCGTACCTTACAAGGATGTTTCTTACGAGATTGAGAGGAAAATGCACTGGTGGTGGCCGAAATCGTGGATTACTACTGAGGTTTGCTCCTTATTTCTTCATTTTTTATATACATTAAAATGAATTCCAATTTTTTTTATGGCAGAGCAAGCAAAGGAGCAGGTGGGCCACCTGTTAAGTGGTCACCACCGCCCATAAACACTTGCAACACTAGAGGTGTTACAAGTGCTTTGTCGGCCTTTCAGGGACGTATACGTTCTTTTCTTGAAGGCCCCTTAATACCCTTGGTCACACCATCACGTGTGAAAGGTTGGACCGATTTCAAAAATTCTTTCACCATTAGCAACCTATAATTACACGGAATGACATACGTTATATATACAAGTGAAACCGGGTGAACAGATAGTGTAGTATAAAAAGGAATGAAAATAAACACGGTTTAGTGAACGAATTGACATAATTGTCTCACGGGCTTTTATACAGAGTTTACGTAAATAAATTATTAAATCCTATTGATGCTAATCAGGAAAATATGATAAACTCATGAAATTGTTCTATTGAGACCGAATGCTTTAAAGGCTTTATTTAAACAGACAGATTTAATACATAGTTTGAATTAAATCTGTCCATTCAAAGGGGTCCAAATCTAGTCCAAAAGAGTCGGTTACATACAAACATATAGGTGAAGCTTATAAAATCGTGTTGAAAATATAATCGGTTATCCTGTAATGAAATTTAAATTAGTTAAATGAACAAAAGATATTCTGTTTTATCATAATTATATAAACTAAAAACAAGGAATTTGCATTTTTTACTCACTAAAATCTCGATGCTAGAAACTTTGGAAGTTCCTTATCTGTACTAATATAATAAAAGTGAAAAGTTCCTTTGAACTTACTTATATCAGAAACTACTGATACGATTAAAAATGTTTTTATAGTCCATTTACTAAAGCTATCATATACATCACTCTACGACCAATCAAGTTAAAGCGGGTGAAAACGGGGGCACAGCTAGTCAATGATAATAAATACTAACAATAATCCCACTTATAAATAAATTCCACCAATCTAAAAGCGACAATTAAAGCTGCAATCTTGATAAATATGATTGCAACATCGCGTGCTCCTGTCGACTTACATTTACTCAAATGGGACAACTGCGGAATGCGTATTGTAACATGGTTACTTTAGAAATAATTTTGTTCAGAGCTACATCATAAATAAGTAATTTGAACGCCTCCTTGGTACAGTGGGTTAACAGATGAGTGTAGAACGAAGTTGTTTTGGATTCGATTCTCCCCGTAGGGATAAAAAACATCGCGGTTTGACATAGATGACTAAACTTCTTGTCCATAAACAATAAGAATCGTATGCCCCATACCCCACTAGGGTACACGGGAATTCACATTTTTACATCGTAAATGATATGTTTATTGTGGAGTAGCTAAAATTCGTTTCTATCTTTAGAGATTTTTATTAAAAGCCCAAAAACTTGTATGAAATACAAATAAAAATAAATATAAACGACACTAAACTATAAACAGTAAATGACGTTTCAAAGATTTAAAAGTGCTTCGAAACAACGTCTAGTTGAATGATTAAATGTTTGACTTTAATTCTCAATCCCAAGGAAGTCTAAATTTAATAAAAAATGCTTGACTCCATTAAATATCGGATGACAACCGCGAGGCAGGCTGGTAACCTGTACCTATTTCAGATACCAGTCTCTCGCAACGCTATCTTCTACCGTGGTTTATGTATTATAAAGTTTTTTTTATATTATTTTGATTTTGTTAATTACGGTTATTATTTATTTGTAGGCGAAGCAGCGTTTTGAAGAATCAGCAAGGCGATTTATGCAGAACACAATATCAACGGCTAAGCAGTTGAGACCTAAGGGCATCTGGGGCTACTACGGGTTCCCGTACTGTTTCAACAAACCTAGCAGTATGATAGAAAGTTGCCCGAATCAGGTTGTTTCTGAGAACGACGAGTGAGTCACTTTTTTTACTCTATTTCCATTATTTTATGTCATAGCGGGCAGCTGAGCTGGTGGTTCGCCTGATGGTCAGTCATCTTTGCCCATGAACATTCGCCTGGTGGTGGTATGTGATGATGTAATGAGGAATGAGGAAGTGCCTCCGCGAATGGGCTGTATGCCCTGGAACCGCGCAGCTTAGAACCGCCGAGCTTTAATTTATTTCTAATTAGCTGTAACCTGCGACGTCACTCGCGTGGTTCCCGGATAAAAAGAAGCCTATGTGCTAATCTAGACTATAATCTATCTCTGTACCAAATTTCATGCAGATACGAGCATCCATTCATGTAAAATAACAAACTTTCAACTAACAAACTTTTTTATAATATTAGGAGTGGTATGTTTAGTGGCAGAGAGCATCACATTGCAGTATATAAAAAAATATCAAAAATGAAAAATTCCAGGACCTACTGGCTCTGGGCGGAAAGCACAGCTCTGTATCCCTCCGTATACAGTTCGCAAGACCTCTCGTCATCTGAACTGGCTTCCCTCATCCAGGGTCGGATGAGGGAAGCCTCTCGTCTCAGGAGACGAGGTACTCCAATTTTACCATATTTCTGGTATAGGTACCAGGATGGAGGGTTCTTGAGAGAGGTATGTATTGTGATGAAGGATTATATTAATGATTGAGTTTGAGTTTGAGAGATGTTTTGCGATAGTTGTTGTATTTATTGGATATGTAGATAATGAGATTTGGAATAAAATATATTGATCTTCTGAGAAAAATTCAATATACTAATTTAGTTGTAAGTTGTTTAAATGGTTGCAAATGCATATTTATCACTACAATTCCAAATCATCGTACATTAACTAGACAATTTTATATTACAAAAGACATGCCCAAAGTATTTTTTAAACATTCTTCATTAGAGAATTAATAATTTTTTTCAACGTGTTGAAACCAATTACTCAGATAATATGTATTATTTATAATATCATGTTTTGTAACATTTCACTATAAATATAGTTAACAATAATGAGCCAATTAAACTTACAGCAGGATCTATCGATCGCTCTACAATCTCTGTATAAATCAAACGCATCGGGCGTCATAATATGGGGTAGTTCCAACGACGTCAATACTGTAGAAAAATGCAACAAACTAAAACGCTACGTACAAACCACACTCGGTCCCTACATAGCTAGATACACAAAGGACATACACAAAATAAAAGACGATTACACACCAGAACCTACCGACGTATGGGACCTAAAACCTAACCTAAATAAAACTCAGAACACAATTCCTGATCAAGATCCTGAGTATAATTGGATTCCACCAGAAAATTATACACACGAAATAATAAACAACGTGGAACAAGAATTGATGAAAAAGGGTTATGAGGAATTTAATAGAACAAATTTGGTCAATGAAAGCATCATATTCGAAATGCTGTTGAATTCACGGCCGACGGAAGAAATTGAGAAGGAAATGACTAAAAACGATAAGAATGTTAAAATTGAAATGACAAGTGAAGCTACTACTTCTACTACTGGTACAACTACGGAATTAGTTAGTACATTAGATAATAATTACACAGAAACTACACAACAAACAACAGAATCTGTTGATTCAACAACAGATTATACAATAGTACAATATAGTACGACAGAATCACTTCAAATTGATTCTACAACAAGTCAAGCTTTAAATAATGATGAACTTTTTGAAAATTATAAAATATATGATGATCAATTTGAGAATGACAAAATTGATGATGAACGTTTTGAAAATGATAAAATAGATGATGATTTTTTCGTTCTATTTACAAACGTATCACAAATAGATGACATCACAACTGAAGAGAGCATTAGCAGTAAGAGACCTAGAAGTGTTGGTGACCTAGATGCTAAATCTGAAACTACAACTGAGTATTTTGAAGACAAATTTCTGGAAAATTCTACATTTCATCTCCTAACTCCGGCCGCTTCAGACGAGGTTGTTATTTATATTTATAATCCATGATTACTAATTATGTTTGCTGTTAATAAATAACAGAATTTTTATTGTTTATTGTATTTTAATACACTAAAATTTTAATTTGTTATCGCTTGCCTAACTTTGTTGTCTCATGCTTTCAACTGAAGTTTATATTTTTATTTGTTTTGTTGTCTATTTAAGATAATATCGTATCACAATTTGTTTTTTTGCTTAGTCCTGTTTATTCCCGTGTGTTGCATCTCTGAGTTCGTGTTGTTTTTACTTTATAACAAGTTTTGTTTAGATTTTTATTCCATCTTTTTATGTCAATCCTTTATGAATGTTTTTTCCTTTTAATATGCATCTAACTGCATTTTTATGAATTATAGTATTTCTGAAGCCTTTTCGCATGAGAAAATTTAATATAAATGTTAATTATTATATTATATGCATTAATAATATATATGTAGTCGATAGCACTCAGGGATCACGCATATATCCGCAGGTGACAAGTTTTTACTTAAATCCGTCTAGTATCCTGAGTTTGTGAGTTGTTGTGAGTGTGTTCAATCAAACAAACTTTTGAGTTTCTTTTTTTCATAATTTTTTTAAAGATTTTTGAGTGTCTTTTTTCACTAATTTTTAGAAAAGGCTTTATGATTTTTTTTGTTCAAAGCATTTCGAATGTAACTTATATTTATAATTTTATTTGGCGCAATGGTAATTAATCATTATATGTGCAACTTTATGTGATATATATTTCTATTTCATTTGGCTTCTATATTTAATGTGTATTTATATTTTTGTGCTTTGTTGTTTATATTTATATTTATCGCTGTATTGATAGAGTCAAAATAATGGCTTATCCTAATCCTAATAGACTCGACTTTGACCCACTTTAATCGGACAAATTTAATTCAAACTTTGGACACTTCTTCAATAATACAATAATTTCATGATTTTATCTATTATTTTAATTAGAATCACCTGGATTAAATAATTTCCTTATGTATACTCTGTATCAGCAAGTGAGACAACTTTTTTTTGGTATTTTTGACTAAATATTATTATGTACAGTATATATTTTATTTGTGTACTAATTTTATGTATTATCAGATGAAATTAACAATGGGATTTAATTTTATTTGTTTAGGAGGGTGACTTCTCAAATGCGGCGATTTCTTCAAACAACTTCGTTTATACTATTGCTATATGTGTGATATTTATGTATATTTAACTGTTATATTATAAAAAATTTGGCTTTTTGTGTGATGTGTAGAAAGAGCTGTTTGCTGTGTAGAGAAAATTTAGCGAAATATTTTTCGACGTCATTTTAATATGTACCTATAATATACAGGTTTTATAGTCATTGTGATAAGTCCTTAAGAACTGTATTTGTTTTTTCCCTATCTGTTATTTCTATATAACATCTCTAACTAACAACTTGACTGTTTCATCGTGTCATCATTGGCAACTTTATTACTTAAGTTACTTTTAAGTTCAAGTATATTTTATAATAAGTTTAAAACGTTTAACTTATCTGTGATATTTAATTAATTATTGTAAATATTAACACAATAATAAGTACAATTTGTGAATTAAATGATAATTGAAAAAACAAACATTGTTTTATTTTAATAATCGTCGAAAGTCGAAATCGTCAAATAATTTATATTGATTTTTGAAAAATAATGAATGCATAGGAATGGTCTCATTTTATAAAATCGTAAACATTGTAAAATGTCAATGCTATAAATCTAAAAATTAAATTTAACAAAGGCCGCGTTCCATCGATACTATATTGTAATTATTAAAATAATGTTTCAGTATTGGTTGTGATGGTTCTTAATCATATAGGTTTAATGGGGTATGGGTCAGATGATATGTAACATTTCATTGATCGATTTTCTTAATGAACAAGATCATCCTTCTGTGTCCTGCCACACTGAGAATTTTTTGAGAACCCAGGACCTCTCGGTTCTACGCTCACTCGTTAATCACTACCAACGAGGCGGTCGACACAATATGTACGTATGTTTATTTAACAACTAAATTTATGCAGATAGGTAAGTACTAAATAAAATAAACATGTTTCTTGTTCAATTTATTGTGAAAATCAAAAACAAGACTATTATTTACTAACGTTATTTACTAACAATAAATAATGCATACATTAATTCATATTTCGTACACGAAAGTGTTCCACAAGTTAAATGAATAGGCAGGTTCTCAAATAAGTACTTCCTATTAAAATGGTCGCTGACGTCCACAGACAGGAAGCGACCACTACAGTTTCTAAAATAAGACAAATTTAAGCAAACACCTATCAAATCAAATCCACGGATCTATTTAGTAACAAATACAAAAACAAATTGATTGTTGAATAAGGAACGATACATAACAAAGATAGTTCAAAAAAAAATCAAACAATAAACTGCGAAATTATAAAAACTTTTTCAAAAAAAAATCTAGAACAAGATTTATACACCACACACAACAGAGAAACAGTAATTCTTAAACAGCAATGGCATCTCGTCGTCAGTTATAAAATTCCTATCAGGTCTGATACTAGCAAAGTTATTGTGCTTCGGCTGAGCTAGAACATCGAAGGTACAGCATCCTTGGATCCTGGATAGGTCTCTAGATAGCTCCTCCTGGCTGTAAGCTGTGATGAGGAACGGAGTTTTTAATTTTGCGATGCATTTGAGCGTGGCTGGCCAAGGGTCTTTACCGTCATATATTGACGATCTTTCAATGCTCGGGTTGAATGCGCACACTGAAACAAAACAATATAACTAAAAAACACGCTTTAATGATAAATAACTTAACTGTCTCTCTTATAGCGAGTATCAGTTGGGAAATCGATTAATCCTGGCGATCATAATCAGGATAAAGAGATAACTTGTTGAAATTATTGCATCGTCACCGATCCTTGATATGTACCTATACAATGTTTGATTTAAATCTGCCCATTTAAAGTGGGTCAAAATTTATTCTATATGAGTTGATTACCTACCAAAAATACAGTGAAAAATTTATAAAAGCATGTTAACAATATATACCGATTTATATTGACTATGTGCTCGCCCCGGCTCCGCCTTTTACGTTTTTTTTTTTATTGTTAAGTTTTGAAATTATGTATATCTATGCGAAGACAAATCCGAGAAGCAAAAACTGATGAAAATAAGTTCAGCCGTTTTTAATTTATATTAAGTTGTGTCAAATCACAAGTTTCTTTGTACATGTAAGGTACAAAACACAGAAGCACGCTGCTATTTCACGCCGGTCTTCTATGGGGGTGTGGTGCGTCCCTGATACAAGCTGGCCCAATAAAGTGCAATAAATAAATAAAATCACTTTACCAAAATCAGGAAGGATGAAATCTTCACTAGTGTAATAATCTAAATACGACTTCTTGTCTTCAAAATTGAATAGGAGACGACGATTGCTGGTGCGGCATTGTTCACATAACCTAAAAGGACATATGTATTATTTTTTGTATCCTAGATTAAATCTTAGTACCCATATTAAAGCACATTATCAAACTAATATTATAAATGTGAAAGTTTGATTGTTTGGTTGTTTGTTCCTTCTAATTACATCTCTATAACAAATCCTTGTAACTCATTAGCCTAGCAGCTTCGCCCGTGGTACATATATTTATCATTTTGTGTAGTTGCAGCTTCCTAATGGTGAAATAATTTTTGAAATCAGTCCAGTGGTGTTTACGTGAAAACGTTACAAACATACAAATATACGAAACTTATATCCAAATAAATTAAATACGTTTTTATGGCTCTATAAATGGGCTATCTATCACTGAAATAATTTTTCGAATCAGACCAGTGGTTCCTGAGATTAGCACGTTCAACCAAAGAAACAAACTCTTCAGCCTTATAATATTAATAATTAAAACTATAGATTAGTGTAGAAAAAAACTCGTACTTAGCATTCCTCAAAAGATCCAGTGGCAAATTCGATGGGTTGAGGTTTGGGCTTATCAAAACTACCCGCAGATCTTTTACATCGGGTCGCAGATGTAGAAAGAATCTCTCCCATTTAATTAACACGTCCGCCACGTACTGCAACTCTGTCCCCAATATGTGTATGGAAAATTTGGTCCTCTGAAATGGTTTTAATATGTACTAACTGCGCCCCGCGGTTTCACCCGCGTAAGTCCATGTCCCGTAGGAATATC
>NC_052126.1:6370263-6415860 GCF_012273895.1 Zerene cesonia
ACCAACCCATCCACACACACCCACACCAACCACACATACACACACACACACACACGTGCTCACACACACACACACACATGCTGTAACTCCAACTGTCAATAGGGGTTTCTGAAAATCAGTGCTACTAGTTGACTCAAAAGTCACTGCAGCTTCATACTGAGAGGCCCCTTTTGATAACAGACGTTGCCGCACAGTACTTGAGTTATTTTTTAGGTTGTAAGTTTTAATGTGTATAGTTTGTTTTTTTTTTTTTTTTTTCTTTGTTCTAGTTTTTAATTTATTTACTGTTTTTTTTCTGTGTGGCTTGTTATCAATAAATGTTTTTATTATTATTATTATTATTAAAACTTCATAGGCCAGTGTCAGCTGTAGCACCATGTTGGCCGCATGATAATGATGATAATGGAACTGTTATGACCACACTCAAGGAAGAGAAGTAATGATTTACATTAGTATAAGATACTTTCAATTAAAAGTTACACAGGAAGACGCGGTAAAGTTATCAAAATAATGTTTTATAATGATCTTTTTCTCTGCGTAATTCATAATATTTACATTATAAGTCACTACGTATCCATACGCGGTTTCGCCCGCGTTCGCAAAGGAAATCTCGAATAGTAGCCGTTTATTTATTTATTTATTTATTTATAATGAATTTCCAACAAGGGACACAGTTTACATTTTCGAAAAGCCTGCCACATTCATAAATTACTGCACATTCAATTACAGGAAATTACAACATTCACGTTAACATCAAGTGTGGTAGAAACTTCCGTGGGATACCAAAAAAAACTTTTCCTATATCGTTTCTCAACACTCAAATTATCTTTGCACTTTTGTTATCCAGATCGGTTGAGTGATTTTGGCGTGAAGAAGACAGACAGACAGACCAACAGGCAGACAGAATAATCAATAGATATCATATTATTAGGGATAGGAAAGGTGTGATGAATAAAGGCATGGACTGGGAAGTGTAAGAGGAAGCTAGAAATGAGTTTGAGTATCAGTTCGAATTTAAGTGTTTATCTTATAAGTCTCATCTCATAGCAATAAACAAAAAAGTTAAGTATTAATTGACCAATAATTCGCGAAGCTAATGTAGTAATAAGGCTAATGATAATAAATGATGATTGCAGGAAGCGAACAGATCTATAACCTTGGCGCGCCAGTTCTAATTGTCGGAGATTTATGGTATCATTTGAGTTTCCATGCGTGTTTATAGGCATTTTTTTATCTAGGCACCACATGAGTGACGCCGTGAGCTAAAGCTTGTTTATTTACGCTCGTCCCGGTTCCATTTCTGAATTAAAAATTGATAACGATAACACATATCTAGTCCAAAATTAACTTAAAACTGTCCTAAAAAAATACAAACACATAAGTCGCTATCCCGTAGGATATCGGGATTAAAATGTGCCTTTTCGTTGTCTATGTGTTATTCCAGTTATCCAGCTATTTACGTACCAAATTTCATTGCAATCAATTCAGTAGTTTTTGTGTGAAAGAGTAACAAACATACACACATCCTTTCAAACTTTCGCATTTATGATATTAGTAGGAATAAGATTAACACAGTATGGAGTAAGTGTGATGTATACTTATCTAATTCATTAGCGGGTATAGCCCTTTATGTATTTTTGAGAAGTCTTATTTCGCACTAGTTTTACGCCTGTGGATTCGCCCGCTTTCACAATGGAAATTCTTTTAGGAATAGCGAAATTATTAAGCCATGTCACTACTCTTCTGATATACAGATATTAACTAACTATACAAGCTAAATGTGAGTGTATTTGTTTCTTTATTTGATAGTTTTACTTTTATGTCGCAATAGAGCATTTTATTGGTTCGATTATTGTGTCTGGATAGGTAGGACCTAGGAGGCATAGGATATTTTTTACCCATAATATCTTTTAACACGGGCGGAGTCGCGGACAGAAAGCTAGTATATAAAAATGTAGTCAACACTAAAGTTATCGAAGCGAAATTTTTAAAATGTCATTTATTCGAATGCTTTGCATTCTGTGAGCACGTGTTTTTATTAAACTAACGTCATTTGTATAGCTTCTATTCAAATAAATGTCATGTATGCACATTGCATAGCTATGTAATCTATAAAATGTGTGCTGAATTCATTGGGATTATAAAATATTAAAAAGATTTCAAAACACCAATAAAGTCACGAAAATTATTAACATCAAACTGATATTTCTTTGCATACCTAATTATAGTCAGACGTACATAAAAAATTGTCAAAATAAATAACATCACCTATTTATGAAATTAATCACCACCTAAAAAAAGTAAATCATCGAAAAAGACGGGATTTAAACCCGTTAAAAATTTATGACATAGAATAAACCAGTTTTATTTTTATCACATAAAGGAAGCTGATATAGGTATATGGGTCAGTTATGTAACACAACGAATTGTTTACATGCGATCAAATAGCGCTTAATTGCTTTATGTGTTTGTTTGCCTTTGTTGTTTTGATTAGAATACACCTACTAGCGAAGCAGCCTGACTTTGCTTGGCTTTAAAAGTTAATTAGTAAATATCATTATGTATTTATTAGGATTGTAAATACGCCAAAATTTTATTCAGTCCACCGATTTAAAATTTATTTTAATATTTAATTTCCTCTATACCACAAGAGAATAACGGCACTTCACTAAAAATAGGCCAATTTAAACCAGATCTGAAAAGAAAAAAAGGTCTCCGCTCGAGCTTATGGAAAATATGTCAAGTGCAGATTAAAAATTACCGTTAAAATCTGGGTCAGGTATACTCTGTGACACGGCGCTCTTGAACGCATCCAAGTGCAGTTCGAGTGCGCCCTCTTGCGGAACGCCGCCGTTTCGAAATTTGAATTTGCCGCTGCTCTCGTTCTTGAAAAGCGCGGGAAACAGGCCCGGGTCGTACAAGATGGCGATGCTCTCGCCGAGAAAGCTGTCATCTTTGTTTTGTATGATGCCGTATTTCTCGTGCAGGTTGTCGAATGGGATTCTCTTCGATTTGCACTGCATCGTGGGCACGTTCCAATACACTCGGAAGGGCTTTTTGTAGTCGCGCGGCACGTCTTCGGGCAACTCGATGACGTAATAATTGCTGGAACAAGTTAAGGGTACTGGTCATGCTGCATTTTTGTTATGTTACGTGTACGTGGAGGTTTGAATTCTTTATTGTATGAGGAAGCTTTGTTAGGCTAGTCTATGGGGTAGAAGTGTTAGGAACGTATTAATGTTATGATTGTTAAAAGATAAATGTGTTGAAATGTGTATGGAGAATTTTAAGTAATTATGCTAGAAATATCAATAACGTTAGAAGTTTTTTTTAACTGGTGATAAGTTTATTGAAAAATACGTTGATCATAATTCATCATCATCAGCGCATATATGTTCCCACTGCTGGGACTCAGGCCTCCTATGAGGGTTGATCATAATTATTATTTAGAAATTTGAGCCCTTATAGATAAATACTGCTTAGAGCAGTATTTATCTATAAGGGCTCCATATCCACTAATAGCAAAATAACAAGATCTCTGAAATCAATTCATGTATCATATGAAAAACATTTGAACCATACACTAGAATGAGCTAGTTAGATTTGATCCAATAAGCAATTAGACCTTAAAAAATCATCCAGCGGTATGTAAAGCCCAAGTCTCATTACTCACAAATGGACACGGATACCATAAGAATAAAAAAAATGGTGATGCTGCAGCCCTACTTTCATTCCAAGTTGACAGCCCTATCGACATTTGTGTCTAGGCCTACATGTATTGCTCATTACCTTGACATTGTAGGGTACAATCACCTGTTACGCCATGCTTCATACATTTACAACTCAATCGCTATGCGCATAAGGCTTAATTTTGTATGAATGTAAAACTTTTTTTCGTTTGTTTGCATAAAAGTTTACACTGATATTACATTGTTTATTTGTTTACTACAACAAAGGTCGCTAATATTTAGATAAAATATTAACTAACGTACCAGAAAAGTAAGGTTTTACTTGGATCTAGTACTGCAATTTATTTCAAAGCTATTACCCAGTCCAGTACCAGTCTTTATCAGCTCCTAAACGAATGAACCGCGTTTGATTCAGCACATGTTTTAAAGCTTAATTGCACAACGAAGTCAAACTAATAAAGATAGGCGAATCTGAAATTACTTTTATTAATGAAATAATACACACACTAACTACCTGCTCGCGGCTTCGCTCGCCTGGACTACAACCTAGTGAATTTTCGAAAAAGGGGCAGAATAACTTCTTATTTCAACAAATAGCATTTTATAGGTATCTATTACACTTAAATTTATAATTATAAAATATTCTCTTGTTAAATCCATCGATATCAATTAAACGCCCTTATAATAACTTTTCTCGATTACAATGTTGCCAATAGAATCAAAGCTAAAATTGGCTTATCACCATTTAAAATGTTATCAAAATCTGCCCAGTAGCTTTGACGTGATAAACGCACATACACACAGAAGAACATACAACACAAGAACAAATATATACTAACCAGTGTATTGAGGTTTATAAAACATTTACATTGCAATAACTCTTATAAAAAGATATTTAATGTATAGAAATGGTATGGTTGTTTTATTTTATGTATAGACTTCGCTTAAAGATCTTTTAATTCAATCATGCGGAAAGTCTTTATCGTCAATATAAATTATCTTCACTCATTGAGATATATTAAAAATTTGAATGAATCAAGTGACCTCTTTATGATCACGAGTAACGAAACCCAGTTATATCCAGCTAAAGATATCTGAATAAGGTATCTTTGCAGGATTGATCTTTTGCTGTGATGTAACATTAATATATCGGATATCAATTGGTTGGATGAATAATTGTCAGTGAAGATACAGATGACATTTTTAATAACTTGTCAAAACTCGTTGAACTCTCGAATCGAAATGTTTTATGAAAAAAAATTGATCACGAGGCGGGATTCGAACCCGCGTTTCTTGCCTAATAATCATCTTAATTGTCTCATGATTCTTATGCAGAGTATTCGTAAGGAAATTAATTCATTCTGGCAATCCTAATCAGGATAACAACATAAACTCTTGAAATTATTGTATTGTCACCAATACTTGATACGTGTACAAAGTTAAAAGTGTGTTAAAATCTAGATAAATCTAGGTAAAAATTAATAAAGGAGTCGATTTCCTACAAACATGTTCTATTTAGAAATGTAATCCCTATTTAATTTTTCAGTTTTATAGCATTGAAAATGCTTTATAAATGATCCCTAGATAGTAGTAGTAAGTAGTATAACATATAGAGGGTAAATTTTGAGAGATTAATTAATTATTAATATGCAATAGAACGAGTCCATTCTGATAGTCCGTTAGCAGAAGTAAGCTTTACCCGGGAGAACCTCTGCGAGGATATTTTACATAAGCTAATAGATAAAACCTATTGAGATCTAAAATATACTCAGATAGCGTTTGATCGGTACAGCCTCGCATCCCACATAAAATGGTCTTACTATTAGGCACACGGATGTTAATTGTCTCACGGTAATTGTATACATATATATATTATGCCTTTGTATATCCACGATACTGAAGGCATAAGGTTTCAGTACTGGTTTGTGAAGGTCAGGTCCATTGTTTTTATCTAGCTAATCCCAACATGCTAAAACATTACCTCTTTGTGCGATGTTTTAACCGGTAATAACTAACAAACCCGTTAACCAAACAATATGATTTAGTACTTACTACCTAGACTTGAAACCTATTGTGCTAATAACGGGGTCATACTACATATTATAAACTAGACGATTAGACATAAGCATTTTCATATGTGTCACCTATGAGACTTAGACATAACCGTAGTACAGAGGTCAGTTACACTGCAATAGTAAACAATGATGATGCTGCAGTGATAATAAAATCTCTCCATCTTCTCGAGATAACGCGGAAGTAAAACAAAGGACTGAGTCATTGACTTATTCGTGTACGTTCAGAATTCTTGCAAGGTCAGCTACAGGACTCACTGATAAACTAATAGTGGTCTGTGGTTTTGGTGGCATGCAACGCAGATAAACGCCTATGTGCTAATCCAGGCTATATCTCTGTAGCAAACTACATGCAAGCCCTTAACATGAAGCGTTAAACCTCGTGTTTGAAAAAAATATATCTAGTTTTATAAAACTAAAAACTAATGGTAGAATCAACTAAATTATCTCACTTACTCTTTCAGAGTGTACGTAAGGTATTTATTTAATCCCGGCGATTCTTACCGGGATAGTAGGAACTACGGTAAATCATGAAATTATCGTATTTTCACCGACTTTGATAGATGTACAAAAAATTCTGTCTGTCTGTACGAATTAAAATCTGTCCGTGTATACGTCAATTTCGTGTTTCAAGGAGTCGGTTACCTTACATTATCATTTATTACTTACTAGCTTGCATTCGGCTTTGCACTCGTTAATTTCGGAGTAGTTTAATAAATGTTATTATAGATATAAACCATCCTCTCGAATCACTCTTGAAAGAAACTCCATCAAAATCTGTTGCGTAGTTTTAAAGATTTAAGCATACATATAGGCACAGGGACAAAGAAAGTGACTCTGTTTTATACTATGTAGTGAACAGCAGACGACGCATTCGCAGCGGCCCTAACTACTGGACGAAGTTGATTGCATACCATCAGGCGAACCACCAGCTCAGTTGCTCGCTATGACATAAAAAAACTTTTGAAAAACCGTTCATAACGCAATGACGTAACGATCATCTAAAAGAGTACTCGCTGTACTATTTTTAGATACGTATTATTCCATTTACACCAAAACTACTGAACGATGACGACATAGGGCAAAGCTCTTACTGTAATTAGCTAACAAATTATTAGCATGTCTGAAAATATCTAAATAAACGTTTCTTTGTGCTGCCGAAATGGGAGCGGAAGTGTTTGTTATAAATATATATGTTTATTAGTCTTTTATTTTCAGAAACAAAGTCCGTTAAAACGATGTGAATTATTTTTTTAATAAAGGATTAATGTAAATAAAAAAAATCGTGTGAATAAATTTTATTTGTGTTTATTTATAGCCCTTTCTCTTTATAGCTGATAGCATACTAGCTTCTTGTAGCGTTGCCCGCGTTCACGTGGGAGTATGATCTTTTCTCCTCCTCCTCCTCAGTTGGTTCCTCACAGTTGAGGATCGTGACCTCACGTCACTTTTTTGACGGCCTCTCTCCACCTGTTACGGTATTCAGCTTGGTGGAGAGAGACGTTCATAGGGATGATATTTCACTATGGTAAAATTCAAACTATTTCCTTGCGTGAAATAGCGACAAACATACAACAATATCTACATTTAATTTGCATTCCATCGAAAATCATTCAGCCGTTTGGAGTTAGTTCACAATAGACTTGATAAAACTTGTTGCAGTTGTTAACATATTAAAAAAATATAGTTAAACGTTGTTTTACGAATAAATATAATAAGATAAAAATTCACATAAAATTTATTAGCTTAAACAATAAATAATATAATTAAGAATATAGTTTTTTAACAGTTAAAACGTGGGGTACTCTAAACAGCTCTTGAAAGCGGCCTACTAATACTATAATTGATAGTATTAGACAATTTATATTTAACCTATTAAGCAGTCTATTAAATGAACGCTAACCTTTGTTTTACCAAAACATGTATATTTACCGAGCAAATCATTAAATATTAACGTTCAATAAATAATATTTATGAATAATAGGAAGTGAGGAAGAAAAACACGATTGACATTGAATGATATATCTTATATACACGTTTCACCTAAATATTATGCTTACTTGACAAATATTATACTATTAACGCGTATTTCATTCTGTGCAAACGGTTAATTTTAGCGTACGTTATATACAAGTCGACCGTCCGCTTGGTACAGTGGTTAACGCGTGAGCTAATAACCGAGGGGTCCTGGGTTCAACCCGGTGGGGACGCACAAAAAAAAGTCTCGGTCTGGCACACAGAATGATCGCCTACCTGTCCGTAAAGAAAATCGATCAGTGAATCAGATGTACATCACCTGCCCCATACCCTACTAGGGCAAACGGGACTTATATACAAGCAGTCCGCCCTGGCTTCACCCGTGGTATGTTTTTGCTCTCGAAGAAGCTCTGTCTAGAACCTTCCTGTCTAAATAAAAATTTGCCGAATTGGTTGACCCGTTTTTCGCTTTTCGCTTAGCAATACATTTTGTGGTTATTTTATATTTATATATTTAAATTAAGTGTCATTGGTTTGTCCGCAATGGAGTCCTAAACTGCTCAACCGATTTCAATCAAATTTAAAGATAGGATATTTTATATTATTTCAATTACAATCAGACTACTCGGGCGGAGCGGGGGCGTGCAGCTAGTATTTATATAGATAAGGAATAGGTTTAAAATCGATGATGAATGTTGCTCTTACGATTATTAAGGGTTCCCGTTTCCTGTTTAACATTTTATACAGTGACGGATGTACGGACGGACGGATGGACTGGATACGTTTGAACGTTTTACAAATTAGTAAATAAAATTATTGTGGGAGTCGAGCACGCTTCGGCACGAATTGGGCCAGCTCGCACCGGGGAAGTACCACACCCCCACAGAAAACCGGCGTGAAATAGTGGCATGCCACTGTGTTTCGTACGGTGAGTGGGGGAGCCGGAGGCCCGTTTCCTTTTCCTCACCCGTCCCAGTCCATTCCTTCTTTCCAGTCGTTAATCCATTCCTTTTCCCTTACCCCAAAAAAGCGGGCAGCGCATTCGCAGAGGCCCTACCTTTGCGAATGTTCATGGGCGGTGGTGATCGCTTACCATCAGGCGAACCACCAGCTCAGTTGCCCGCTATTACATAAAAAAAAAAAAAAAATCGGCCCTTAATATCTTTGTCTTAATTGAAGTCAATATGACAACGAAATTTGTAATAATATTGTTAATTAAATTAGTATGTAGTTTTATTCTTTTTTATGTATCTATTTGTAATTCTTATCAAAATCAGTCTAGCCGTTGCAAATTAGTCAAAAAAAGACATGATAAATATGTAATTAAGTACTAAAAGTATATATTTTTGGTATTGTTTTTATTTACAGCATACGCTTAACGTCTCGTTTTATAATTTTGTTGTGATGAATTTGAAAAGACATATCATTAAAATTATAAATATACATATATTTATTCGTATAAAGCTAATATAAATTAAATAATTAACAATACACACTACACATACAACTCAACAACAAAAGTGATTTGGATAAAAAAATAAATAAATAAATAAAACTCTGTGCCCAATAAAAATGATATCTCAAATATTTAGGTCGATAAAAAATCTCTTAAACGTGTTAAAAGTTCGTTCATCTATAACCATTAATTAAAAACTAAACATTATTTTGTTTACATTCCGATAAATAACGTTTGTTGTTAATGTGACTATTATTTCTCTAGTTCTTAACATTAAATCATAATTCGGAGTAAAAAGCATTTTTCTCGCGATAGCGCATTCGTTTTTATTGTCATTTATTTCTTAGAAATATCATCCACCCGATAGCTTTTTTGTTTTTACAAAGGATTTAGGATTTTTTCTAAACATTTATAGATTTATTTTGTTTTATTATTGTAGGTTCCTAATCTACATATAATATGTAACAAAATGTTTTGATAAATAAATTATTGTTTATTATTTTATTATATTATTTAGAGTGCCGAACTTGGTATGGCATACTAAAGGAGCATAAGGTGTTTTTGCTTAATTTATAATTTTTTTATGCCATAAGCAGTTAACAGAGCTGGTGGTTCGCCTGATGGTAAGCGATCACCGTCCATGAACAGAGCTGAGGTAGTGCCTTATTATGTGATCCAATTTATTTATACGTATTACAAACAATAAAAATGTTCGTTTTTTTTTGTATTTAATAAATATATAACCGACTAATCTGAAAGGGCCTTTTTATATATACAATAACATATACTTTTTATATATATAACACAATATAAATAAAATATATTATAGTTATCACGGTTTTAAATCAAACTATCATAATTACCGCAATGAATTTTATAATTATTAATCACATAAGATTAAATTTTAATGTTAACTCTTTTTTTATTCGACTCTATATGTAATTAATATTTTACTCTTAAATAAAAATGTATTCATTACCTTACCTTTCATCGTCGCATCGCACTGCGTAGCGCGCCAAGATTAAAAACAACAGAAACTTCATTTTAAATGTCACATTAAAAGGGCACGTGCTTATAAATAGTTCTTTGCACCATAGTATACGTTATTTTATTAGTTGGTATCTAAATTATTGAAGCCAATATCCCGTGGTGTTATGAGACATAAATGCATATAAAATATATTTCACTTTTTTTTAAAAAGTTCCAATCATATTTTATTTAATAACAAGGCAATGGAAATAATTGTTTCATTAAAAAAAAATATACCACAGCCTCAATTCATTCAACAAAATTCGTAATTTAAAAAATCATATTGTCAATGCGCGCGTAATTTCCCGCCAAATGATGGCGTTCACGCTCGATGCGTTCAGTAACCACGGTTGGTCGCGACTCTTGACGCGACAGCACACAACGATATTAAATACTTCAGTCTGGTTTAAGGCTGGCGACCACTGACAGCAAATAGCTCTCTATATATATATGATAATATAAATTCATCATACATATATGATTTGTTTATATTTCAACATTTATTCCTTGAAGTAACTATTACGAATACACGAAATATTTATAAACTTGCCGTTCAGAAATACTTGAATTGCAAAACATTAAGTACCTAAATTGACATAAAAATGAATACTGTAAATTACGAGTATAAAGTATCTTCAATTTTGAAATTAAGAAAAAGAAGATTAATGCCTACGTTTTAAAACCATTATATTTGGATAATACACAAAAATTGTGTTGGTTGTTTGTTTTCCTTTATTGTATGGACGCCTTTTGCTAATTATTTAGATTTTTGTTTAAATGTATATTATGTTGTACGCAATAAAGAATTTTCATTCATTCATTCATTCATTCAAAAATTACTTTATGATATCACAACGTTTTTTGGATCTGTCAAAATTTGGCAAAAGCACATATTTTGTTCTACTGTATGTACGACATTTTCTCATAAAACTTACGAGAATTTTTTAAATAATGTCATACTGGATGATAACCCTTACCTTGAGAACCTATAACTAAATAAGCATATTGTTTACAAGAACAAACGCGGAATGAATGAATAAATATTAATGAATAAAAGGAACGATTTGAATCTTTCTCTGTAAGGAATACATCTACAATTGATATGTCACAGAATAAAATAATTAGTATGTACATACAATATTTATTATCAGTAACATAATAGACAATAGTTCTATTATTTACTCTGCGTGGTTATAAAGCCGGTAGAGTAAAATATATTCAGTTTTGTAATTAAAAAATAAATAAATCGCCATTTCGTTTGTTTATTTTTCAATTGAAAACGAAAGAAAGCGATTGGCGTATATGAAAAAAGTTGATGATTAAACAAGTTCTCATATAAAAAAATCATGTTGTATATATATAATGCCTTCTGAAAAGATACTAGATCCATATTTATATGAATTTGAACCATATTGACTATCCATTGCTATAAATGTGTTACTAGAACCCTCATAGCTATCCGATCAGCGAATCACATTTCAAATCCGCTGTCAAGCTTTGTTTTTAACAGAAAATGATTTAAAATCGAATGTAAAAAACGGTCTATTTGAGTAATTAAATAACTGAGTTTACAGTAATTTGAGGTCTTTAAAAAGTTAATTAAAAAGTCGTAGACTCATATATCTGTACACTGCATTAAAATCTTACAATAAATTGTTAGTAACATTGTATTATTTGATATTTTCTCTACAATAGCTTTATTCACTTCACACACAAAGAACCTCACTTGAAGATTTCTATTTCTGACATACTTCAAAATACGAGTAACTCTTAGATGCAATGCTGATTCAATACGGTGGAGGTGTGAGAAGCGTCATTACGAATGGATAATAGCTTATAAAAGTTACAGTTAATACAGGGGTAATTGAATTATTCAATATTAGCTGCGCCCGCGGTTTCACCCGCGTAAGTCCGTATCCCGTAGGAATATCGGGATAAAAAGTTGCCTATATGTTATTCCAGTTGTCCAACTGTCTATGTACCAAATTTCATTGCAATCGGTTCAGTAGTTTTTGCGTGAAAGAGCAACAAACACACATACATCCTTACAAACTTTCGCATTTATAATATTAGTAGGATTAGTAGGATTAGTAGGACTAGTTAGTAGGATATTGTTCGGGAACTTTGAAGGATATCGGTATTTTCTTTATCTGACATTATCAACATAAATGCCCGAACAAATTTTTATTTATAGAACCTTAAAAGATGACTTGTCTTTTTGTTTGACATATTCAAGAGAACAAATCCCCCTTTCACTTCTTGAAATCCATATCTAGATCTAGATCCAGTATATTCATTTCCAAATGTGACATTTCTAATGTAGTTAGGTACTCAATACACAATACAATATACTTTATTTAACACATAAATGAGGAATTAACAAACAAAGAAGAAGAAAACAAGAAGGGAAAGAAACATTTAAAGGTCAAATAGGCGACCTTATCGCTTTTAAGCGATCTCTGCCAGACAACCTTTGGATAGGATATTATATTTTGACATTAGAGTAGGTGGTTTCGAAGAAGGGAATCGAGATGAACAAACAGAAAAAAAGATGCTTATAATAATAAAACTAACTTTAGTAAAAATAATAATATACATACATACATAGGTATATATATTACATGCATATGTATTTACTACATCCTAATCACATTTCTCAAACCAGAGACAAGAAAACTCCAGGTATATCATCTGTGCATGGAAGTCTTTCGCAATGCAGTGTAATGAACCCATTTCTTAATATTCATTTCTTAATACACTAACAGCCATGTTTACTGTAAGCAAATTCCATTTGTAATTTACTGTTTGCGGTACTGTTAGGACTGTTAATTTTAATCCTCTTTATGATTTGACTGTGGGATGTGTTAATTTCGAAACGTTTCAGAGTTTTGACACGTTTTTATATGTGACAATGGCGTTTATTTCTTTATTTATAACTCTTCAACAAAAATTGTACAGGAAACTTAAAAAAAATGTATATTAATAAAAAGATAAAAAAAGAAAAAGAGTACAATTTGTTGGGCGGCCTTATAACTCAGAAGTGATCTCTTCCAGGCAACCCGGGCAAGAGGTAACAAGCATTAATAAATTACTGGCGGGAAACAAAATAGCACAATAACCTACAACATATACATAATATCTGTTATTTGCAGCTTCTTGTTAATATTGATTACTAGCTGCGCCCCGCGGTTTCACCCGCGTAAGTCCGTATCCCGTGGGAATATCGGGATAAAAAGTTGCCTAGATGTTATTCCAGTTGTCCAGCTGTCTGCGTATCAAATTTCATTGCAATCGGTTGAGTAGTTTTTGCGTGAAAGAGCAACAAACACACACATCCTTACAAACTTTCGCATTTATAATATTAGTAGGATTAGTAGGATTCTAATCCGTCGATCTGTGTTCCACTGCCAAGTATTGTTATAAAATATCTGCATTTGACAAATTTCTATTGTGATACAGTGGTAACGATATCTATACTAATTCTATATAGCTGAAGAGATACGGTAATGTCATTAACTACTGGTTCAATTTAAACATTTAGAGTTAGATGGTTCATTTATGGAGGAAAGCTGCCGTTTGCTAGCTGTGATGACTCCGTGGTGAGGACCTCAGAATTAAATCGATAATGCGGGGATGCGAAATAAACAGATTTTTTTATTATAATAATATGCTTGCTTGAAAGATTACTGTACTTGTGTCCCTGTTATCTTACTCAGGTCTTAAACTATCTTGGTACGAACATTTCGTACAAATCGGTTCAGTGGTTTAGGCGTGAAGGGACAGACAGAAAGACTGTACTTTCGCATTTATAATATAAGTCTGTATGTACGACGTGGGTTCATATTAATGTCATTAAAAAACTAGGGTTTTAGAAGGCTATAATGTATATGAGGGGTTCGCGGATGAATTTTAACCAGCTCCCGTGGCCCTCTCACTCAAGTGGCTCGACGGAACACAGTGGGGTTTTGGTCGGTAAGAATCCGACATAACCCACGGCTCCATCCCCGGGGGCCGTGGGTATCTATGCAAGATTTCCCCACTATAAAAAAAGGCTATAATGTGTATAGTCGCGTAAACAAGGTAAGTTGAGAGACATATCCGATAATAACGGTACAATTAAACATCATTGCTCCTGTAACGACAACCATTTATGTGTTTCCGATGTTATTACATAACCTGTATCTACAAGCTTATGCAATGAGGAAGGATGTAATATTTGTTGAATGGAGTTGAGCACGCTTAGCAGACTGGGCTAGCTCGCAGGGGATAGTACCAAACCCTTAAAGAGGATCAGCTTCAATAGAAGTATGTGAATATTACTGTGGTGGCTCAGCGGTGAGAATCTCGGACTTCAAAATCGATAAGTCGGGGTTCGAGACTGGGCGAGTGTGCAGATATAAATTGATTTTTCAATTTATCTGCGCATGTAAATAACAACACCACTGCTCACGGTGAAGAAAAACATCGTGAGGAAATCGGAATGCTCGAGAATCAAAAGTTCGACGACATGTGACATCTGCCAACCCGCACTGCGTGGTGGATTTGTGGCCTGAACCCTCATAGGAGGCCTGTGTCCCAGCAGTAGGAACATATATGAGCTGATGATGATGATGATGATGATGACTGTGTTACAGCGGGTGCTGGAGCTGGGAGCCTTACTCTTTTTAGATAAGAAAACTATGTGCTAATGAGGGCTTATTTACCACTCTATTTGATGTTTCCAAAAACGGTTCTCAATATAAAATACCGCTGTATTCGTTGTATAAAATCATTCAATTTGCCAATTGGTAAATGGTTTCTATTTTTCTATATTAGATGTATACTTTCAGTAAATGATTGTTGTGGTATTGTATTGTTTTCCACTTTCGCAATCATCGAATATAGAGAAAAGATTGAGACTTGGACTAATTATCATATTGAAAATGGTCCCTACGGAATGCTGACATATTACCATTGAGTATCCCACTGTGATTCATCTTTGAACTCTTCTATTCTTATTTTATTCTTATTTTAGTTTATTTTTGTGTAATATCGTATCTTAGTAATTATTTTTACAAAAAACTAAACCGTCTACAAGGATGACCATCTTTCACATAAAAAATATAATCATAAATATCGTTTTACCCAGTAACAAGTTATGCGGTGACAAACACACGCAGTCGAATTGATAACCTCCTTTTTTAATAAGGCAAACAGAATATAATATATTATACTCAGCTCGCTATTGTGTTCACCGTGAACATATTACATTTTTGGTGAAACGAACTGAATAGGTATTCTTAGTGAAACGACCACTGAACCGCAGGCGAGAGTCCATAGAAATCGAAGGTCTTACATGAACCACCCATTTCAGAAGTCAATAGATAAACGTGGAAACAATAAAATCAAACGACACCGCACTTAAATTGGAACTGATAAATCATATTAACCTACTTTGTATAAGGTTAAAAAACAAATAAAGTTGGAAAACTTTACGCCGCTGTTGAATTGGGTTCAATCGAATAATGATAAGTCAATTCGACCTAACTCTGCAGTTGATCAGTTCATTTGATTTGCTTTTAATAGTATCCCACTTCTGTATAAAACTCGCTGCGTCACTTGGCTTCGTCCGAGAAAAAAAATTTTGTCTATATGTCAAAATAGTATGTGTTGCTTCGGATAATCTATAAGTATCTATTCCTTACAATATGTAGCGCAAGAGCGCAAAAGTACGGGACTGATTTCGAAGGTACTTTCACTGTTAGATATATACATGATCCCTGATGGTTAAAGACATATACCACGGGCAATGCCCAGGTGAAACGCTACTGAACACTTGAACTAAATCATCCTATAGTTAACATAAGATTATTAGATACTAGCTGCGCTCTGCGGTTTCACCCACGTAAGAAGGTATCCCGTAGGAATATCGGGATAAAAAGTTGCCTATATGTTATTCCAGTTGTCCAGCTGTCTACGTACGAAATTTAATTGCAATCGGTTCAATAGTTTTTGCGTGAAAGAGCAACACACACACATCCTTACAAACTTTCGCATTTATAATATTAGTAGGATTAGTAGGATATATGCCTGCATATGTACGTCTTTGATTCTTTTTAACACGATTATATTATCTTTACTCCTTCAGAATCTATTTTGATTCACTTTAAACGGACAGATTTAATTCAAGCTTTGTACACTTATCAAGGGTCGGTGAAAATACAATAATTCCATTAATTTATCGTATTATCCTGATTAGGATCGCGGTGATCAAATAATTTCCTTACGTATATAAGAGCAAATGATACAGTTAAATTGATTCTGTTTTCAAAGTCTGTTTTTTTTAGTTATATAATATTCTTTTATTATAAGCCTTTTAATCAAAACCTATATTCAGTTCAGTTAAACTATTAAAAATTACGATCAAGTACCAATTGGGTTTACTGCTTCTTATCAGAGGATGACTGTTATCATCCGTTTCCAATTCCACCCCTATCTTATCAACAAGTACATGTCTTGAATCTAATTACTCGATATTTAATTCCGGTCGAATGTACGTGAATAATTAATAGTTCTTACATGTATAATTCAACTATTTAAGTCCTTAAAAGAATCATTAAAATCACCCAGTAAAAGTTATGAGTTAAACACAAAGTAATGCAGTCGAATTGTGACCTCCCTCCTTTTTCAATGTTGGTTAAAAAATATGTGAAGAATAGAGATATATTTTCGGCGTGACATAAATAAATAATTTCACTTATTTATTATTGTTATCAATGTACGGAGCAGCTGAGAGTCATTAACCACATGCGCTTTGTTGGAGACCCGCGAACGAATTTGTTTGTTTGTTCATGTTAGTTTATGTACATACACAAAACAAACGATTTGTTTGGAATGAAAACAAGTGTCTTTTCTCAGGACTTATTTTATACGATACCTATAGTATCTGTATTAAGAACCTCGGAATATCAAACACCCTAGTAGACTGAAATTCAGCGCTGCTTGACAGCCAGAGCCCGACAGCATGGCTGCGTCTGTCCCGATTGCCATGTATATATTTTATGTTGTTATTTATGTTTTTTTAGTTGTAAGCTTGTTGTGTGGTAATAAAGCTTGTTTCCCTTTTTTCTTTCTTTCAAACAGATACTATGATATACAATTATCTTTAAAATAATGCGAATTTGTGGAAAAATATCGAGTCTCGTCAAGATTGTTTGCAGTAAAGTGCTCTTCCGAATCGTTTGTAGTTTTTAAAACTATGGACAATACTTATAAGTTTACATGAAAAGAAAATTTTTGAGTTTGAGTTTGAGTTTGCTGAAAGCGTGTTTCATTACGGTACGTGTGTAACGCGGTTAGAGATAATTTAGTTCTAGAATTATCGAAAGTGTATATTGTATAGTTATAATCTTAATTGCTCATTAATTTAGGAATTCACACCGCAATATAATAATTTTTCTATACGTTTTCAGTTGTATTTGTGTCCGATAATTCCAATTTGTGAACCGAATGATGAAAATGAAAAAAAGAAAAAAAAATGGACGTGGAATTAAACATGTTATTTTATTTGTAGACAACTGAATTCTTCTTTCGGGCAGTCTCTATATGAACCAAACTCAAACAATTATCAATTTAATTAGACTTCTTCTAGAAGCACTTTTGATCCGTGAGTAGACTGTAAATTTGTTTTACACAATTTCGAAAATAACTTATATTCGAAATCAATACAAAATTTATCTAGTGGTTCCCGAGATGAGCGTATTCAAACAAAAAACTTTATAACATTGAGATATATACAGAACCGCAAATATAACTATTTCGTAATAACATTATGAGTTCACTGTTAAATTAATCTCCATGTGTGGCCTACTTTACGATCTCCTACTGATAGCATAAATCATTTTAAACTAAGATCATTGATCTCTACGGATTCTGTTGTTATGCTATGTTGTTTTATTTATAAATTACTAGCATTTCGCCCGCGGCTTCGCACGAATTTAAGAGAATGAACTGTCATGCGTGTGATATTTTGAATATAGCGCCATCTATTGGAATTCATAAATTTCATCAATCATCATCTTACCAATGTCATGTCGCACGGCAATATAATATATTAACCTATGTCACTCCCTAGCTTCCTAACAGATACATCTAGATACAAACGTCGTATTAAAAAACCACTCCGTTGCGACATGCAAGAACGACAAAACAAATAAACACATTAACGCATTTTAAATATTGGTAAGGGTTGTATAAGTAATAAGTCGATTTAAAAAAATGCATAAACCATCTTCTATAGTAATTCTAAAAAGCTGAAGTATTTGTTTAGTTTTAACGCGCTAATCTCAGGAATTATATGTTCGTTGTGAAAAAATATTTTCGTGTTGAATAATCCACTTATTGAGGAAGGTTCTAGGCTATATAACATCATGTTCTATGTAAATGAAACTATGGGAACACTAGTTAGTACACTAAAGTGCCTCGTGGTTTTACTTTAAGTCGGCGATATTAAAATAAAATTCCAAATATTATGGCACAGGTCTGAAATGTATGAGAAAGAAAACAGATTCTTTATTCATTCAAATTTTATATTTACATTTTTTAAATAGAAAACATGGAGTATGAAAATCCACTCCCAAAAATCCATCTAAAAATTAACCATTTTAATTTAAATTATGTTAATTTTCAAAAAAGGCCTCTAAATAAAAAATAATTCATGGTAGCTTGCGATGGAGTTGCTAAATAAATAGTTCTAAAACAAACTAACACTATTTTTTTTCTATACCTCTTTCAACCGACGTCAAAAACGGAGGGTGTTCTCAATTCGACTGTATTTTTTGTGCCTCCGTGAGGTCCCATTTCAATTTTGTCTAGTTCTGGCAAGTAGTAGTAAGTAGCAAGATATAGTAGGCGGTTTAGTTTTTTTTTGTTAAAAAGGCTAATTTGTGTAAGGATTTACTGATTAAAGTTTAATGGTCATAGAGGAAGGAAGGTACAGATTCTGAAGAGGGACCAAAAGATTACAATTTCAAACACACGTAAATCTGTTGAAAGCACGAGGATATCAAGTGCAATAAGAAAACAAAAGGAAAATGTCTTCGTTTTTGGGAATTTCAGTTAATTTTTATTTAATTTGCTATAATGTATTGTTTTTTTGTTTATATAAATTCAATTAATAATTTACATCTCTCTTATAATTGCCATAAGACATTTGATCCAGCTATATAAAAAAGTTAATCACGACTCCACTCCATTCCTGTCCTGCCCTTTCGGGTAGAACCGTCTAAAATTCCATCCATAACTCCTCTGCGTGCCCGTTCTATTTAACGAAGGGCTTGACGTGACAGATTCCTCAGTCTTCGAGAGAATAGAATCTTCTCGATTCAACGATATTATAGTCGGGGACACAGAAAGGTCTGGAGTAGACAGAATTTGTTCTGACTTCATATCTTCTTCGAATTCTTTCAGTCTGCTAGCGCTGCAGAGCGGCGTTTCCACCTGTTCCACTGTGTTCAGATTGTCGGTATCAATGATGTAGGCTTCATCTTTTTTTGAATATCTGGAAATGTTATTTTTCTAATTTATATATGAAAATGGCTCGAATGAAGAAGACTATATAAAATTTCTAGTTTGCAACAATTAATTTATACACTTACGAGTAGTAGTCCAAATAGCTGGTGAATTAATGTTATGAAACAGTTGTTTAGTGTCTCTAATTCTATAGTAATTAATTTGAGACTAGATGGCGCTATATAAAATGTCGAACCAAAAATAAGAAGACAATAACTACGTTACGAGTGAAATACTAAATTGAAAATAAAACTAATACAAATTAATCAGGGAAGTAATAAATTTATAACTTATTATATATTATTTTATTTCATTATTCATTGACATTAATTTAGATGAGTTTTAAATGTATATTATATCATTTATGTCATTGTAAAACCTCTCCAAAACGCATTATTAGAAATAAATAATGAATAATTCACACCTTATTATTGTCACACAATAAAACATAGCTAGTATTTTCTCTACTTACTTCAAAATGTTTTTAAAGCGATACCCCCAAATGATTTCCTTCGACAAGTAAGACGTACGACTCTGCGTGACTGTGCCCATACTCTTAGAGGATCCAGTCAAACATACAACTATCTCGAATCTGTAAAACAATTAGTTTGTTCACGATAATGTAAGAAATTTTTAAACAAAATGAATGCTCAAAAGGCTTAATCATGGAAACTACATACACTTAAATTCAATTTATGTTCAGTTCCTACGATTTCTTTTTAGATAAATGTAAGTGCGATACACGTTGTGATCAAGATTATCTCAGAAGCTTTGTACAACTAAATTCAATTAATTTATTGCCCTGCCTATCTTTTTCGAAAAATGTCAGCATACATATTTTAATAAGAGTCAGAGGAATGCTCTAAAGAAGAAGCCAAACAACATGTTGCATTTACCAAACTACTGACCAGCTATAATAAACTTGTACTTCATATAAATGATATTAAAGCTCTGTCCTTTTAAAGTTTAACGGATTCTCTTAAAATTAAATATTATGTATCTCTTATAGGTTGATTTATTGCTAGTTTTCCGTACGCGACTTTGCCCTTGTTATTAAGGTATACAGTAACGGGGTTTTTGTTCAGCGGGATTTCTGGGACAAACAAATTCTATGTCTTTTTTCTGGTCTCAAACTAACGGTGTATCAAATTTCATCCATTTGGATGAAGTTCAGTGCCAGTGGTTTCGGCGTTAAGAAGAAACAAAACAGACAGAGTTACTACTGAGTTAGTTACTAGTGTTTTTATAAGTGTTAATATTATACCTATAATCCATCATATCTTGAGCTGATAGGTCATACAAAGGGCTCTGATGATCAATCTCGTGCACGACTACGATTGGCCAGAGCAGGAAGGACGTCGCTTCTTTCAATTTCAGCTGGTGTATATAGTTAGGCACTAGCTCCCCTTCGAGCGTTCTGGAATGTGAAGGCATAGATTATCCTTACCTAGTTTATTACGTATAAGCTTATTAACTATTGTATTTTTTCATTTCATAGAAGTTTTATATCAGGTAAAGGATTTTTTATAAAAAAAAAAAAATTATGACCGCCTCCTTGGTACAGTGGTTATAGCTTTTTTTTGCGTGAGCGTAGAACCGAGGGGACCTGGGTTCAATTCCCGATGGAGACGCACAAAAAAACATGTCTCGGTCTGTCAGGACACAGAAGGCTGATCATCTACTTGTCCCTAAAGAAAAATCGATCAGTGAAACAGATGTACATTATCTGCCCCATACCCCACTAAGGGACACGGGACTTCACAAAAGGATTTTTTATGTAGTACCAGGATAATGATGATTTGCCTGATGGTAAGTGATCACAGCGAAAAATGTCTCTAACCTAATAGGTTTCAATAAATAAGCGGTGATGGAGCTCCCAATTAAATGCACATTCATCAAATCCCAGACGCGAAACTGTAGACACATCTTCCCGTCTCGGAGACAGACCTGAAAGTAAGTATGTATTATGTTTAGTGTGTCAAGATTGTGCTCCGCCCCGGCTTAGTCTGCGATAGTGAAGTAGCAGCTTTCTGCTTAAAATCTAACTTACTGCTCAAAGGAATTAAATGACCGGGGAAGTACCACACTCCAGAAATAGTGGCATGCCACTGTGTTTCGTTCGTTGAATGGGGTAGCCGGAGGTCCGTTTACTTTTGCTCACCCTTCCCTGTCCATTCCTTCTTTCCAGTCGTCAATCCTTTCCTTATCCTTTTCAACTCAGTTGTCCGCTTATGGCATAAAGAACAATAGACATAGACAACATTAAATTTATTCCCAACTTACCGTGGCTTTCTTACTAAATCCAACGGAGGACACGTGTTTATTGGGGCGCACTAGTTTAGTAAACAATAAGCTAGTCAAACCCCCGGATAGCGCCGTTCCAGCCACAATCTGGGAACAATTTATCATCTTGTTGATAATAAAGTTAATATGCATGCTTTTACTTAGAAAATTTAGCAATTTAACTACCATAGAACATACCAAATTACCATAGATTGAATGTTTAGGACTTGCAATGGATGCTAGATCTTGAAATTATTGGATCCATAAAGAATTAAAAAAAATGAAGACATATAAATAAAAAAACTCGCTTAGTTCATTAAATCCTGGCGATCTTTATCGGGATGATATGTTTGGTAATTATTTTATTATCACCGATCCTGGGAAAATGTGCAAAATTGCTGTCCGTTTGAGGTGGATCAAATTCCAGTCTAAAGGAGTCGGTTATCTATAATCATCATAGCCAACAAATGTTTAGCAGTTTGGAAAATTTGTGAAAAAAAACTAATATGAAATAGTTATAAAATAAAAAAGGTAAAGCCTTTAAGCGTGTTAAAAATAAAAGCACTGTTTTTTTAATTTATTTAATAAACTCTCACCTCTAGAACCATAACAATGATTGCTTCAGGACACTCTTCATTAGGAAATCGAACTCCATACCCAATTGTCATCTGTAAAAAGAGTGAGGCTTCTCTATTATGTACATAGACGCGAATGGAGTCAAATGTATCCTGTTATATTATTTAATGTGTTTACTTGTCGCCGTAAGTAACGAAAAAACCTTTTCATAAATGAGAAAATTTTAAAGAATAGAACTTGTCTTTTTATCAAACCGTAGCAACGCCTAGCCTCTTGTCTATGTAATCCCGCCTTAGCAAACGAATCTCTTTTACTCTCGAATCTCGCCTCGTGATCAATTTTTTCTACTCTTTACAACATCTATAGATTATTATTTACGCAAAAATAAAGAATTAGGTTGTAAGTATGTTCTGAATCACCGCTTGTGGACATACAGTTACGCTGGAATTTTAGCCGCAACTATAATCTTACGGTCTTTACAATTTTTTTGGTAACATACACATAAGGCATGATGTGAATCCTACACTACTTCCTAATTTATATGCAATTAGGACAATATACATAAATTCAGTCATAATTAACCCCCGACGCGAATAGGGGGGGGTAAAGAGTTAAAGATTTCGATCAGGCTTTTATCGTATAACTTTACTATAGTAGTTATTTGTGTAAATTTACATCAACGCATTAATTAATTTCGACAGACTGAAGTAAATTACCTGAGTCTCTACAGCCATCATGAGTAGACCGGCGAAAGATGAAGTGCCAGTGACGCAGTGTTCCATCCCATCTCCTATATCCTCTTGATAAGAAGCCGTTACCACATACCAGATGCTGGCGAAGAGAAGCCAAAATGCGAAGTGGGCGCACACCATCAGCAGAATCAGGTATCTCCATTTACTATTTATCTAAAATGTATATAGGTTTAATAGTAATTTACTAATTCTGTTATGTTTGATAAACAATGGTGGCTCAGTGGTGAGGACCTCGGACTTAATATAGACAAGTCGGGGTTGGAGAAGAGGCGAGCGTGCAGAAAATAAATTGATTTTTCAATTTATCTGCGCATGTACATCACCACTGCTCAAAACGATGAAGGAAAAATAGAGATTCAAAATAGAAGCTTCTGAATTCAATTGCATTCTTTTTGGTAATGTTATTGGATAATTGCGCGGGTTTTCTACCGAATGATGTGATGCTTTTTGTGTTTGAAAGGAAGTTGTTTTGATTCTCTTCCATTTTAGCATAGGAAAGTCAGAGATCTTTGTGTAAAAACCTTTTTTGTTAAAAATAAATGTTTAAAAAGAAACCTTTTTTCTTAAAAATAATGTTTTGAAGATAACCTATAAGGTTATTTGTATTTTGTTTTGTTGTGTAAATTGTCTTATATATAGTAATAGAAAAAGGAAATCACGTGATTTTTTTTGTTATCTAAAACACTTGAATACGATACAAAATTATTAAATTGTATTTTTCCTGAGGCTTTATTATCTCGACCGAGCGAAGTCTGGAGCAAAAGCGAGTGAATAAATAAACAATTTACTAACAACTGTATTCACGATGTCCCGGAAATATTTCAACGACTTCGCGGGGATATTGCTTCGGATGGGGACATTTTCCTCTCCTCCCTTGTACACCACCCTTCTGGAACGAATCTGCCTCCCGATGCCGTGTTGACGTCTGAAAAGATTAAGATCAAGATATACTAATATTAAAAGGTTGTACAAAGATGGATTTCATAAAATTTAAAACGAATTCAACCATGAGGCTAGATTCGCGCTATACTAGAGAAATGAAAATATCATAAAGTCTTTAAAAATTTCTTTTTTATCATCGGGTGTTTAAGGAAACACATAAAAAATATTTTAGATATCTCACCTACTTCGCAAAAAACTAAATAATTTGTTATCTTATCAGCTGATAAAATGAAGTTATGTTTCAATATCTCAATGCTATCGAATTTCTGTGAGATGTTTTTTGTATTTGTTAATTAAAAATACCTAGTAATATTACTCACGTGTGTATTAAATAGTGATGGTATAATCGCTTTAATAGCCTAGGCATAAGGTTCAATTTACATTGACTATATTTTATCTGTATTATTTTTTTAGAACCCATAGTTTTGCATTAGCTTAGGCAAAGGAAAATATAGGCAATCACTGGGTTTTTCTTGATTTAAACTATTCTATGTCCTTTACGCGGGTCCCTAAACTAAATTACATCCAAATCGGCTTAGTGGTTTAGGCCCTTATAACAGATAGACTGACAGACAGACCGGCCAATTTAGTGTTTTCATTGTGTCGCCGTATACTTTCAATTGTATCACTACATAGTATAAAACAAACTCACAGATAGAGTGATTCAAGAGGAAGGATTATATGCATAATAACATAAACTACTCCGAACTTAAAGCGTGCGAAGCCGCAGGCAAATGCTAATTTTGTATAAAACAATGCAATTTCTTTTTAACCGACGTTCCGAAACGAAACAGTAATTCCTTTTTGTAATTATTTATTCCCAACCTACCTCCGTTTCTTGCCAGTTCGCCGTCGACTAGTATACGGAGTGGCATACCCAAAAGACGACGGAATTTCATTATACGTACTATCATTCAGTGTATCAGCAGGTTCTATACTATCATATGTATCATTGGGAGAGCTCGAACCCACTAGCGGCCGAGTCGATGCATCAGAAATGTTCCTCTTTTCCGATGATTTAGGACTCTCAGTTTCCACATCGATAGTCATTATAATGCCATCGTCAGTTTGGTCACCTTCACTGGACTGAGAGCTGTACACGTGAGCGCCTTCAAAACTGATCGGCACCTTTGTATCGACGTTAGTTATAACCGTGGGGAAGGCAATTTCTTTCCCTTCCACATATGTCTGCGATATCCTGTACTGTTTTTTCATTTCTTCATTCGCGTAGACTTCCGTATTCGCCATTCTTGGTATTTCTATGGACGAGCGCCCAGAACCATTTCCTATAGCTTCGGAGTAGCTTAATGACCTTTCTAAGGCCCTGTTTTTGCTGCCGCGTCTTTCACTTTCATAATTGTTGTTTGCCATTTTTAGTTCACTTTTGTGTCACTGAGTTTATTCAATTCAACTATAACTAAACCACTACATTGTTTTACATCAATAGATTAATTTAATTCTAACATTTTTTAACTATTTACAGATGTTTAATTGTTTTCACTTCTATTTCGTACGAGGTTGGTTTTCACAATATATTCTAAGTTTATTTTCGAATACTGGTTTTTATCTTATGTCAAGATTATATATCGCACCTTAGAGATAAGGAATACCTATATCAGATATATTTATAACAATAACACTGGCCTGGAATATAGGTCGTGCGTTCACATTAGTTATTTGTTTAGTTTCAAGGCTCGCGAAATAATGGAGAGTTATTTAACTACAGAAGTATGAATAAAGAAATTTTGAAATATAACACTATGATTACATTAAATTATTTGACACTATATATACTATAATGTTATAAAGCTGAAAGTTTGTTTGTTTGTTCGACCACATTAATATCAGGAACTACGGGCCGCTAGTGTATAATACTCACGTAAAATCAAACAAGAAAATACTAAGATCCTTACAATGTCAAATGTAAATGTCTCCTACATTTAATTTTAACTTAACATCTTGATATTGGTCTGTTTAAATATACTTGAATGTTTACTGATAGAAGTTTATTTAAAATTTAAATGAAAAAGTGTTTGCGCCTGTCAAAAGCCGAAAAAAATATAATATTGGTATATTATCAGCAGGCGCTTGTTTTTTGGTTTATTTCTATAATGAGTCAAGTGGAAATACTATGAAAACACAAAAAATTAAACACGTACCTTAATTCTCATCTCCCGTTTCAGTTCGTTGGTTTGTACAGCTTTTATATGTTACTTATTTAAACTTTTAAGTAAAATCTACAGTATTATCTTGAACAGTATTATATTGTCTGTGGTTAAGCTAACAACAGCTTAAAACATTTATAAATGCTAGTATGAATAACACATTGTACAAATTTAAGCAAAATTATTAAAGCGAATTGTGGATTTATGATAAACAAGCGTTCAGGGCGACTGCTCGATGCAGACTAAAAATGTGCCCATTTTTCTCACGCAATACGGGGGTAGAAAAAGAATTAAATTCGTTTCAATTTCAATTTCTAAATAAGATAAAACGTCTAGCTGTTAATGAGTTTTTCCCTTAATCCTGATGTTCCCGTGGGAATATTTAATTAAATAGTAGCTTATTAATATTAGTAGCTTATTATTCGCCATGCCAGTTACCTGACAATGATAGTTGCGAAGATGCAAAGTCTCGTCAAAATTGGTCAATCCTCTCCAGAGTTTAGCCGGATCAAACAGATAGAGAGATTAAAACTGTAAAATTGTCATGTTTGGTACCGTGTATATTCGTAGGTATTTAGTAAAAAGCAGTTATTTTAATTTTTAAGTTTACAAACAAAACTGAAAAACTTCAGTTTTTATTATTGGTAAAAATAAGATCACAATTTTTTGTTTATATTGTAAATAATAATTATTAGGAATAAAATAATAAAAATTAATGCAATATTCAATATTTATTCTCGTTTACTAATATAATACATGACATAATTTTACACACCTTAGATCTTCCTTCGACACAGCTTGTTTCGCTTATATTTAATCAACCGATAGCACATAAAATAATACATAAGAATGTTCATATAAATTGGTTAAGAAGTTTAAAAAAACAACAAATATCATAACATGTATAGACACTACAGAGATTCTATAGATAATACAGGTATTCATATTTTATACAAATAAATAGTTATAATCGTCTGTTTTTTTTATACAAATTGGAAATATTAGTGTTTAGATAGAATATTATTAACCGATGTGCATACTGCAAGGCAATTGACCAAGTAATAAATTACTTTATATTATAAATTAAATTTTATTTTCAGACACGAATTTTTGGAAATTTATTAGGTTAGGTCCAATATTTGATAAGTAGGTATTTTTGTCTGGAAGATAATTAGAAGTTTACAAATATAGAACGAATAGAAAAGAAAAACTTGTATTTTCATAACAATATTCAAAAAAATTGATCAATATTGACATGATGCTTAAAACTAGCAATATATAGATATATAAAATATGTAGATTCTTTTGTGCGCCCCCACTGGCAATTGAACTCAGGACTCCTCGGTTCTACGCTCACGCGTTAACCACTGTACCAAGGAGGCGGTCAAATCTTATACCTTTAAACGAGCAATTCTTGTATATATATATATATATATATATATATATATATATAATTGGGATCTCGGAATCGGCTACAACGATTTTCATGAAATTTAGTATATAGGGGTTTTCGAGGGCGATAAATTGATCTAGCTAGGAATTTTTTTTAGAAAATGTCATATTCGTGTTTTATTCGTGTTTTTTTTTCCTGACATCTATTGGTGAATAATAATACTATTTTGCTTCGTAGATAGCTGGACAACTGAAATAATGTCATATTCGTGTTTTATTCGTGTTTTTTTTTCCTGACATCTATTGGTGAATAATAATACTATTTTGCTTCGAAGATAGCTGGACAACTGAAATAACAGATAGGCACTTTTTATACCGATATTCCTACGGGATACGGTTACGCAGCATGCTTACGCGGTTTCAACCGCGGGTCACAGCTAGTGAATATAATACTCGCTTAATAATCTCGTTGACATAAAAATAACTTTATTTGGCAAAAACACGAAAACAGTGAGTAGGTGAGTAGAAAATAGAATAATTTCAATATACAAGCATAAGTGATGATGCCAATATGTTTCCCACATCAGTCCTACTATCCTACTAATATTATAAATGCGAATGTTTGTAAGGATGTGTGTGTGTTTGTTGCTCTTTCACGCAAAAACTTCTGAACCGATTGCAATGATATTTGGTAAGTAGACAGCTGGACAACTGAAATAACATATAGGCAACTTTTTATCCCGACATTCCTACGGGATACGGACTTACGCGGGTGAAACCGCGGGGCGCAGTTACGTTGATATTATCTGTTTTGTTATACTATGTGTTTTGTTATGCTTCTTCTTAAAAGATGACGTCCTTTGAAGATGAAAAGTGGATATTTTCTCACTGAAACTGCCTGGAGTCCCGGGTCTGTCTGACTTATCTGAACATTTTGATCCACTGCAAGAAAAATGCTATTTAATATTACTTATAAATATTGTTGAAGTGAAACTTCTTTAGAATCGTTGTGATTTCAAACCTGATGCAACGGAAAAAACTACAGGTAAGAGACACAAATATAAAAATGTGTAGAACGAAGCCGGCAAAGAATGAGACAGAAATATACATACTATTTTATATTTTATACAATATATTCATCTCATTCTTTTGTCGATTTACTTATTTATTTATTTATTTATTTTTTTATTTATTTGTTTTTGAAGTTTCACTTCTATCGTGTGTGAATCGCACACACACCTTTGTTTTTATTTAGTTTATTTTAAGTAGTTTTTTCCATTGGGTAAATAGTTCTTGGGAAATACAAGTATGGTAAAAACATCGATAAGATGGTTCCACTATTAATTCTCTGTCAAATAATCTATATAAATGTTGTCAGAATGCATTTTTTTATCAAAACTTATACTGATTTATAATTGTAAGAATTAATTCCAATTTATATTGGACAATACGGGAGCTTTCAATTTAAAAAGCTCTACCTAGACAAACATACCCTTTCATAGACTGCATCTCTACTTACCATCAGGTGAGCGTGTAGTCAAATGCTATATCTATCTAATGTTAAATAATGTCTATTAAAATCGTTTAACCCAGTCGGAAGTTCTGCCGTAACAAACCCAATACAAAGTATTGACAACCTCCTCCTAAATTTAATTTTTAGTTTTATAGCATTGAAATTTCTCAACCTCCTCCTATTTTAAAGTCGGTTAAAAACTCTTAATTAGCTATCAATAACATTATTACCAAGATTTTAAAGTGCCTAAATCATTAAATTTAAGTCATAAGTAAGAATATTTATTATACAAACCTCTCCAATTGATAAGCACTGCAATATGGAGTGTCTACTGGTTCTGTAGAGTCCAACTTATGATGGTCGATTACGTACTTCTGTTTGTTTGTGTCGTATCTATTAATATAAATAAGCTAGTTAGAAATTGCCCCACAGAACATATACCCTAATACCAAACTAGCCTAAAGTAAAAATATGAAATAAAAAATTGTCTACATTTGAAAACTTAACATGGATAACATCACCGATGCTAAAAACGGTGAAGGAAAACTTCGTGAGGAAACCGGCATGTCCGAGAATCAAAAGTTCGACGGCATGTGACATCTGCCAACCCGCACTTGGCCAGCGTGGTGGATTATTGCCTGAACCCTCATAGGAGGCCTGTGTCCCAGCAGTGGGAACATGTATGGGTTGATGATGATGATGATAAAATAATGAATGTACCTCACAACGGAGGGAAACCTGTGCCCCCAGACCACCTCCCTCGGCAGGTATGATGTCTGGCTCTGGGTGAAGGTGCCCATGGAAGCTGATGCACCTTTCAGACTTACTGTTATTTCGAAACTGGAAAATGTTATAAGTTACGATTAAAAATATAGTTCAATGAACTAAAACACTCTTTAATTAACAAAATTGTTTCATTTGTTCCTGTAAACTCACGGGAGTTATATAATCCAGGTAATCCGACCAGGAAAATGAGATATACGCATACAAGAGCTACATATACAGCCTATGTCACTCATAGTTCCAGGTTCCTAATTGTGAAAGAATTGTTGAAATCAATCGAGTAGTTTTTGTGTGAGAACATTATAAAACACAAGTCTATCCTCTTTATAGTATGGGACTTGAAGAATGCATTTATTGACAATCTTACCGGTCTGCAGCTAACGACAGAAGTAGAGAGACAATCACACAAATTTATATGGTTACTGGTTACAAATACGTAATATACAAAATCTTATAGTGTCTAACATAAGAACCGTGTCCAGCATGAAAATCTTAACGGTTGTCCGTTGAATCAATGGTCAAGCGTGTTCCGTAACGCCACAGACAACGCAGAATATTTCTGGAGATAACAAGCAGTTCGCCCCGGCTTTGCCTGTGGTACATAGGGTATATAAACCTATGACACTCAGCGAAGTAGCAGCTTTCTAATGTTGAAGGAATTTTTAAAATCGGTCCAATAGTTTTTGAACTCTATCCATTATAAACAAACAAAAAATTTAATCTTTCCTCTTTATCATTAGAATATAGATAAAGGCGTAAACGCCACAATACTATATGTATGGACATTGAACACACCTACTATCGGCCAACTGCTGCGGCGTGACGTGGTACAGGGGGCTGTCGGAGTCCACGACGTGCAGCAGCGTCACCGGCCACAGCAGGAACTGGCGCTGCTGCAGGCGCAGCGACTGCGCGTAGTAGCGGATCATTTCGCCCTCTTTTGTTCTGGGAAATAAAGACAATTATTTTTTTTTTTTTTTATAGCATTGAAATGCTTAATAAATGAGAAATTTTGAAAGAATAGAAAAAATTTATCACGAGGCGGGATTCGAACCCGCGACTTTTTGCCAAACTTAGATCTTTATAACTACGCAACGGATTTTAATTAGGTGTTTTTTTTAATAGAGTGATTCAAGAGGAAGGTTTACATGTATAATAACTTCTATCAAACTACTCTAAATACTAACTAACTACCCCGAAATTAACGTGTGTGAAGCCGCGGGCAAGAGCTTGTATTAAAAACATAAAATAAACTTGGGTGAAAAATGAAGGTTTGTAGGAGAAATTCAGTTTTAGTACACATTCACACACACACACACACACACGCCACACACAGGGACAGCTAACTGTACCAATCAACAATAAAATGTTATTTATTGTTTCTTGAAATGTAATTTAAAAATGACTTTTAGTCCTAACAATTTGTCATATCTTGTTTTGTAATCTTAACTGGCTTTTAAATAATACAAAATCTTACTTATTGTAATGACACCAATGAAATAAATAAAACATAAAATGTAAATAAGTAAATTCATAATATGTTATATAGTATCAAGCTAAATATAGTATGTTTTATTACTTGCGTGTATTTATATAATGCGCTGTAAATTCGGAACATATAATGTGGTCGTAATTGAGGTCCCAGGCGCGGAACATGAGGCACAGACGTCCGTCACGCATGCTGATCTGAAACGGAATGATTTATTGGTCGCAATATTGAGGGTAAAGCAGTGGTGGCTCAGTGGTGAGAACTTCGGACTTCAAAATCGATAAGTCGGGGTTCGAGACCGAGCGAGCGCGCAGAAAATAAATTGATTTTTCAATTTATCTGCGCATGAAGATAACATCACCACTGCTTAAACGGTGAAGGAAAACATCGTAAGGAAACCGGCATGTCCAAGAATTAAAAGTTCGACGGCATGTGACATCTGCCAACCCGCACTTGGCCAGCGTGGTGGATTATGGCCTGAACCCTCATAGGAGGCCTGTGTCCCAGCAGTGGGAACATATATGGGCTGATGATGAATATAGGGTAGAAAAAAATATTTAAATAAAATTGGATATTCAGAGAGATTTTTAAAGAGTTACAAGTTAACAAGCACAATAAAATACAATCGAATTAACAACCTCCTCCTTTTTTGAAGTCGGTTGAAATATTTATAAATTTATAGCACTCACCACAGCTTTTTTGCTAAAACCAACACCATCCCTTGATAGCTTCTCTGGTCGAGTTAATTTTGCATAGACCACGCACGTAAGGACTCCTGACAAGCCTGTGCCTAGTATAAGCTAGAAATATATGAGAATTTTTAGAAATGAAAGATATTACAAGGAATTTAAACGCGATTTATCAATAACATCAATTATTCCATCGTTTCGAACACCACAACGAGTCACGTGATCCAGTGACCCCGTGATCGTATAATATAATGGATAAATCGCGTTTAAAATCCGTTAAAAAGTATTAAATTTCCTAATGTAAGTCTCTCTCTACATATATATAGGTCTAATTTTATTTCAACGATATAAACATAGATAACATAATTCCTTATCATATTCAAGTCTAATAAACCTTATATTTCAGTTAAAAATAATTTTTCATTTTGAAAATGCTAAATTAGCAGATAATTTTCTATTATCATATATTTCTATTATTGTATAATTTTTCATGTAATTATTTCACCTTTAAATAAAAATCAATACAACACAGTCAATACAAAACGATTGCTTTAACTATACAATAATTGATTCTACTGCATGAAAACTTAATATAAATTAGTCTGATCTTTTTCTTTTAAGATTACCTGCATCACAAAAAGAAAGATAGATTCCGGGCATTCTTCGTCAATAGCTCTATCGCCGAACCCAATCGTTGTCTGTAAATAGTACAGTTCCTTATTAACAGTTATTGGCAATTCCCAAATTCGACTTAATAACTGGGTTGATTCCAATTTTGTAGTTAACGTGTCTTAAACTCTAATAAAAGAGTCTATAATGTGTCGCCGACGTTGGAAAATGTCAAATCTAGTCAAAAGTCAATGTAAATTTCATTTTATAGACTAGTGGCCCTAAAAATGCTTGTAAAGTTTTTTAAGTGTCGATTGCGAAAAAAATACAGTAATATCATTTATCCTTATGTGTGTATGTGACAAGCATATATATATAAAACTGATGAAGATAAGCTAATTCTCTTGAAAAAAATCAAATACGTTTTTAACGAAAGTGACGTTTGATCCTGGTTAAGCATTCGATATCTTTAACCCTTTCATCAATCAGCGTATTATGCTGTTAGTAACAATAGCAGTATTGGACCTTATATTTATATCTTCATCTATTTATATCCTTACTAAAATGTTTAATGTGTGTTTGTTTGTCCGTCTTTCACGTGGCAACGGAGCGGTTTTGTTTTATAACCTTAATATCTGGAAATAAGAGGTTAAAGTGATATAGGCTACTTTTTACCATGAAACACCTAAATCCCATTTGACTACGACTGCAGTAAGATAGTATGTCTGAATCTATGTCTAGGTATACCTGCGCCTCAACGGACGCCAGGAATATAGTCACGAAGTCTTTCCCCCCGGTCACGCAGAGGCGCTGCGGCGGCTCCGGCTCGAAGTCGTAGTGCGCGAGCGCAGTTATGTACCAGAAAACCGCAAACACCAGCCAGATAGCGAAGTGCAGGAACACCGTGCCCATCACTATCCAGCGCCAGCGGAGATTGATCTGATTACATTTTGATTCTTTTATTATGTCATTGTCGGCAATGGAGGAAATATTGTACTTTTTTCTATTTAGAGTTTTGTTTGGTTAACCTATCACACTAGAATATTCGTGTATCTATGTATAGATAAATACATAGGCCGTTATTCATTGTACATTGTTTTCTGCTACTATTATCCTACTAATATTATAAATGCGAAAGTTTGTAAGGATGTGTGTGCGTTTGGTGCTCTTTCACGCAAAAACTGCTGAACCGATTGCAATGTAATTTGGTACGTAGACAGCTGGACCATTGGAATAACATATAGGCAACTTTTTATACCGATATTTCTACGTGATACGGACTAACGCGGGTGAAACCGCGGGGCGCAGCTAGTAAACATATAAGTTGCTTGGAAACCAAGAATATAAAAAAATGTAGTGCAAAATAAAAAATTAAATCTAGTACTACATAACTATCAAAGGCAACATAGGTTTTTTATGGCAAAGCAAGCAAAGGAGCAGGTGGGCCACCTGTTAAGTGGTCACCACCACCCATAAACACTTGCAACACTAGAGGTGTTACAGATGTTTTGCCGGCCTTTCAGGGACATATACGCTCCTTCCTTAAAGGCCCCAATGTCGTAAACTAGTATAACTATTACATAAGACATATAAAATCATCCCTTACCAAAGTATGGAACGTATCATTAAGAAGACGAATTTTCTCAAAGGGTACATTTGATATTAAAGCGACGTTTTCCACTCCCGTTTTCGACACGAGTCTCTTCGGAAAGTCGCTGTGTCTCTTTCTGCTGGGCTGTACTGTGTTCTGTACTCTGGAAATCATTCATGTTCTATGTTTAATATGCACCAATATTTGTTATATAACATAAGAAATCGAGTTTGGGTATTACGAAACACATCTAGTTAATGTCGATGATTTAAATTTATCAATTTAAGTTACTATTTTGAATATAACAATAAAAATTAAGCCAATAAGTCTTTAAAAGTAAAGCTACGTATATCTATACTAACATTATGAAGCTGAAGAGTTTGTTTGTTTGAACGCACTAATCTCAGGAACTACTGGTCCGATTTGAAAAATTTTTTCAGTGTTAGACAGCCCATTTCTTGAGGAAGGCTATACCGCTAGTAGAGATAATCACGTATCTTTAAATTACTATTACGATTATTAATAATACTGCTGTAATTGATTAGTCGCTAGGTTTTTGTAAATAATACCAAAAATATAAAATACGATTTATGACAAGAATAAAGAATTGGGAATGGTTAGGAAAAGGATACGGGCCTCCAGCTTCCACCCTCACCGCACGACCCGCACGATCCGCACTGTAATGAAGTCCCGTGTCCCATAGTGGGGTATGGGGCAGATGATATACATCTGTTTCACTGATCGATTTTCCGTATGGCCACGTAGGTCAGCTTCAGCTGAGGCATTTTGTTGTGCATTTCCACCGAGAATCGATCCCAGGACCTCTCTGTTCTACTCTCACGCGTTAACCACAGTACCAAGGAGGCGGCCGAACCATCCGTCCGTATTTTACACCAATCTATAGGGGTGCGGTACCTTCCCCGGTGCGAGCTAGCTCGATTCGTGACGAAGCAGGCCCATATCCCCACACCCAATATCTTTTATAATATTAGTAGGATGTGTATATACTTATTACGATCAAACTTATATTCAGCGTAGCCCCTTTTTTGATTTCTAACAATATGATAAATGTATAAAACCTTTCCACCGGGCCAAGCATATAAGAATTTATGTATACAACCAATTTCATCATGATCCTTCACCGCATAAAGAGCGAAAAAGTTTTGTTAAAGTGAAACTTTTATTATAACGTCTCAAATTTTGTTGGCCTGTATATCGCATGTCGCGTGACGGTCGGCCGCGGAGTGGGGATACATTGAAAGGCGCTGGTCAGAGCAGCCGAGGGCAATATGGCGGCATATAGTTCCATCACCTGACCGTCTGACCGTCAGTTAAATATCTATAATGTGAAAAATTCACTTTTACCGCGGTTTCATAAAATCACAATCGTATTTTTTCTTTGTTTTCATCCATAACTGAAAACAATTATTTTGTAGATAGTAAACGCTATCACCAGGTAATATTTACAAGCGCTTATAGGTTTATAGTATTCGCGCCATCTGCCAGGTTCTTGCTTACACAAAAGCAAGTGCATAATCCACTGATAAGAATGTTTGTTGGAAGTCGTGTATAGAATAAATATCTCTTATCAATATACCAGAAACTTATTTCTGTGTACGAAAATAGCTCGATGTTTCGTAATGTAATTATATTTTTATGTACTAGCACTCGTCGCGGCTCCGCTTGGATATCATGATTCCTGTTTTATACCAATATTCCATCACCGAAGTCAGCTCATACCCTGTCTATATACATTTCATCAAAATCCATTCAGTAGTAACAGGGTGATTGATGGACAAACATCCAAACAAACAAACTTTCATATCTATACATATAATAAATCTGTAGAAAAGTCATTTTTGTACATTGAAAAAATTGAAAAAAAAAATAGCCAGTGTGTGAAAAGATAACTAACAGAACCCATTTCCATCATTTTTGAAATTTTTGTCTGTTTGTCTGTTTGTTTGTGCGTACATCACGTAAAATCTACAAATTAAATGCAGACAATGTTTATATACAAAAATTATACGTAACTTGAGGTATAACTTAGTTTTTGTTTAATCGAAATCGGTTTACTCTATCACAAGATATGATTAATTTGATATTCCTACGGGATACGGACTTACGCGGGTGAAACCGCGGGGCGCAGCTAGTTTATAATATGAGTGTGAAGTGATTATGTCGTATACATCTACACTAATATTACAAAGAGGATGTATTTGTAATTTTGTTTATTTGTTTGTTCGTTTGTAATGGATAAACTCAAAATTCGGATTTAAAAAATTCTTTCACCATTAGAAAGCTGCGACATCACTGAGTGACATAGGCTATATATGGCGAGCAAAGACGAGCAAATCCGGGGCGAAAAGATAGTATATTATATTCTAATATTAAGAAGCTGTATTTGATTATTTCTATGGTAACACGCCTTTATTTAGAAATTTACTAGCAAACACTGTTCTGCGTCACACTTATCATTTAGGGCTACAAAAAATTTATATTGACCAATTCTTAGACATTGCCGATATGCACAAGATTTTATGAAAATCGGTAGAGCCGTTTCGGAGGAGTATGAGAACGAATAATGTGATACGAGAATTTTATTTATTCAGTAGATTTAGAAATACCAACATTTGTGAATAAAAAATTTCGACACAGTAAAATATTTATTTATAATGTTTTAAAATATCTTATGTAACGAACATTTCGCATTTAGCAATTACCACAGTTAAATTTTCATAAAGTTAATATTATTATATACTCTTAAGAGAGAAAAGTTTTATACTATTTCTACTTAAACACAAATAATTGTTTTCTCAAAAATGTTCACCGACGGCTCTGGGGAAGATCCTGATTCTAAAATGGATCCAAATGACAATAACTTTCTATCAAACTCAAATATCACGCGAATCGGTTAAAAATCCACGAAGTTATCAAGTATAACACAATCAAAAAAACAAAAACATATTTAATTTTTGGGAACGTCTGTTAAAAGAGAGCAAACTAAATACAAAGACCGCCTCCTTGGTACAGTGGTTAACAAGTGAGCTTAGAACCGAGGGGTCCTGGGTTCGATTCTCGGTGGGGACGCACAAAAAAAATGTCTCGATCTGGCAGGACACAGAAGCTGATCACCTACTTGTTCATAAAGAAAATCGATTAGTGAAACAGATGTATACCATCTGCCCCATACCCCAGTTGGGGACACGGGACTTCACTCAAACTAAATACATAATATATAAGCCTTAATGGTTAACTATTTGTTATATTATTGTATAATATTATATTATTATATAAAAGAGCGGAAATGTTTCTCACTGCTAGTTATTTGTTAAACTATATTTCAACGAGCTATATTGTGGAAGTCGAGCACGCTTCGGCACGAATTGGGCCAGCTCGCGCCGGGGCAGTACCACACCCCCACATTAAAACGGCGTGAAATAATAGGAAATAATAATTAAATATAATATGAAATAATAAAACTATTGGGTTTCGTACGGTGAGTGGGGGAGCTGGAGGCTCGTTTCCTATTCCTTATCCTTCCCAGTCCATTCCTTCTTTCCAGTCCTCAATCATGTAATAAGCATGTATTGATTATCAATTGTTTGATATTAAAATATTATTCTGCTTTTAGTTGATTCTATTATTAAAGCGTGTTTTTAGGTTGTTAGTGTGTAGGATTAAGTTTCGTACTAATCCTACTAATATTACAAATGCGAAAGTTTGTAAGGATGTGTGTGTGTGTGTGTGTGTTTGTTGCTCTTTCAAGCAAAAACGAATAAACCGATTGCAATGAAATTTGGTGCGTAGAAAGTTGAACAACTGGAATAACATATAGGCAACTTTTTATCCCGATATTCCTACAGGATACGGACTTACGCGGGGGAAACCGCGGGGCGCAGCTAGTAATTAAATGAAACATTAATACTCACTTTCTATTTTCCTCATTAAATTTTTTCTTAGCTCGCATGATGGGCACGAAATGGCTTTCTTTCGCATCATCGATCCGTCTTTCTAAACTAGAATTGCTTTGAGTAATAATAATTTTGGGCAGTTGTTTCGATAATCGGCGCAATCTTTCAGATTTCGTCTCACCTGGTAGTGAATTTAAACTTTCATTAGATTTTTTTTCATTAACCACCTCGTAATCAATTTTTGGTTCCACATAATTATCTGCTTCATCATTATTTAATTTCGAATTATTTTCATCGGTTTTGTCTCGCACAGTTTCATATCCGGGATCATCATTGTACGAATCATTACATTTATTAAGAAATTCCAAACATTCATCATACACTTGGTTCAGTTGATCATATTCAGTGTCCTTTATCAAATTTTCTTCTTCCATTTTCGCTCCAACTCTCGAATTCAAAATTGGAACGTCACAATTCATAAACCATATTTAATCACAATTTTTTAAATTGAATTCTATTTCGTTTTTGGAATGTCGTTCGAATTTTAAAAATGGAATGACCAATTTTTTTTCACTGGCACGATTGAGAAACGTTACGTGTCTACTACGAGATTGTTATCAGCGTGTTATCAGTACTAATTGCGAGCGGAGACTCATCACTGAATGTCACTCGACCTTGCGCTTGTGGTCGATTCTGTAATATTTCACTGCTGTAGAGTTAAAACATTATATAGACGTAATAAAGTCAAAATATTTGTTCATGATAATACAGGTAGATGCTTTCCATTGTGTTTTCCATAATCAATAGAAGAAATTGAAACAATAAAACGCTTAACGGTTCTATATTAATTCTGGTTATTACTTTATTTCTTTCGGCTTGTTTCTGTGTTTGATTTGATTTAAAGTAAATAAAAAATGGATTTATTATTTATATTGTATTTTATCGATAAAATGCTCTATTTCTAAATTTATTATACAAAATTTTATACAAAACTCTATACAGACTTTGCATTATCTTTGGATATCGACGAAATAAAATGTAAAACATATTAAAATCACTATTATATGAATAACTAGCTTTTGCCCGCGGCTTCGCACGCGTTAATTTCGGAGTAGTTTTATAGATGTTATTATATACAAACTTTACTCTTGAATCACTCTATCTATTATAAAACCCCATCAAAATCCGTTGCGTAGTTTTAAGGATTTAAGCATACATAGGGACATAGGAACAGAGAAAGCGACTTTGTTTTATACTATGTAGCGATAAGTTGTGTCTTAGAAGAACTACCCACATGGATTGCTGAGTCCGTCAGTGTTAAATAATGGCTTTCATGCAATATTAGTATATCTTATTAACAGATAAATATATTTCTGGTATATCTAGTTCGTATGTTTGTTTGCATGATAATCTGAAACTACTCAATAAACAGTATTTATTTGAAAAACTAAGAATTTGTTGTCTCTTTCAAACTGGATTAAGTTAATTGATTGGGTTTGTAAAGTCCTGTGTCCCCTTGTGGGGTATGGGGCAGATTTTACGTCTGTTTTTTATCGATTTGCTTCACGGTCTAGTAAGCTATTAACAGGCAATTCAATATTTTATATGGATAAAATTATGAATCGAACATAGAACCTACTCCCAAATTATGCGTTAACGTTTTAACTACAACACTTACATCCCTGTTTTATTTTAAAAGAGCAACTACAGAGTTTCTTGCCGGCTCTTCTCTGTAGAAACTGCCTTCCGAACCGGTGGTAAATGTTATAACTGTGTAATATGACGATTCAAAAGTGCTTCTATAAGAAGTCGAAATGAATAAAAAAATGTTTGAGTGTTTTTAGTTTTATAGACCATACCAGCTGCGCCCCGCGGTTTCACCCGCGTAAGTTCGTATCCCATAGGAATATCGGGATAAAAAGTTGCCTATATGTTATTCTTGTTGTCCAGCCGTCTACGTACCAAATTTCATTGCAAACGGTTCAATACTTTCGCGTGAAAGAGTAACAAACACACACGCATCCTTACAAACTTTCGCATTTATAATATTAGTAGGAAAAGTACAAAGGTGGTTTCAATGAATACATTTAGCTGATGGTTATAAAATTTGATCACATTTTTCTATCTGTCATAGAAATATTTATATGATAATGATAAATAATAAGAGAATCAGTATGGGAACATACTTTAGTTATGATAAAAGTGATTCTTTAGATTGAATAATTATGTTTTACGTTTGAATCATAACAAATAACACTCACAGCATCTTTATTGTTATTTATGTTTCTCGCTTAGCACAATGAGTAATGTATAAATATATTACATATAATAAAGATTTCATTTTCCTTTTACGTATCTAAAATTAAATATACGTTACAAGATTCATACGTTTACGTAATTGCTACGGAGAAATATGTGTACAAACATACAGTTATAGCGCCGTGCTATGGGGCTAGGCCAATTAGGCTGTTAATTGATAGCTATGATAGCGATTTCTATAAAACTAACTATATATGGATGGATGTATGTTTGGGAGTCTTTCACGCGAAAACAACTTATCGTGTCTATATGAAATTTGGTACAGAGATAGTTTTTAGTCTGGATTAGCACATTGGCTACTATTCACACGGGTATAACGTGAGAGAAGTCATGGGTTACAGCTACTAAATAAAATAATATGTACCACATTTACTTAAACATAACCTCCTTTATCCAAGCCGGTTAATGGACACTAATTTTGAAAGCCCGTCTCGTCTTATCTCCTAATGGACATTATTACACACAATGAACTTCCGTCTGTCTGTGCAGGAAGGATTTATTTAAGTTAATCATATCATAAGTGTAGCATAGTTAAATGCAATATGGCTTAACTTTCAACCAAAAGTAATAAAAATGTATAATTAATGTCATTTATTAACAAAATCAAATAAATAAGTGGTGGCTCATTGGTGAGGACCTCGGACTTAAAATCGACAAGTCGGGGTTCGAGACCAGGCGAGTGCGCAGGAAATAAATTTATTTTGTAATTTATCTACGCATGTGTAACATCACCGCTTAAAACGGTGAAGGCCGGCATGTCCAAGAATCAAAAATTCGAAGACACGTGACCTCTGCCAACTCGCATTTGGCCAGCGTGGTGGATTATGGCCTGAACCCTGATAGGAGGCCTTTGTCCCAGTAGTAGGAACATATATGGACTGATGATGATGATGATGATGATGATGATGATGATGATGATGATTAACAAAATACTAGACAGCTATCAAATTTTCAGATATAGACCAAATTTAAATGGGTCCACATGACAGCACCAGCTTTTTTTTAAAAAAATAATCATAAAATCGATTCACCTAATAAAATGTTATGATGTAACGAACACAAAAATTCAGTCGAATTGATAAATTCCTCCCTATTTTGAAGTCGGCTGACAATAAAAACAAACTTTATTAGCAAAAAGTAAAACTATATAGACTAAGAAGCACAATATGTTCTACTTTTAAGTATTTATCAATAATTTTTCTTATATCATATTTTTTAGATATAAAGGTGTGTTATCCACATTCATAATTCAAACAATAAAACACGTACAAACAGATAAATATATATATTTATTATTACATTAAGCACTTGGCAAATTATATTACAGACAAATGATTTTTCTTTCGTTTTCTTTGTTTCTAGCACATTCGAGAACATTCGAAAACCTTTTAGAAGGTTCGATCCGCCATATGATAGACATTCATTCATTTAAATTTTATTTCATTTAAAATATGTCACTCTCAAAAATTATAATTATCTTTATCGAATTTACGAAAGCATATTTTTTGTATAAACGTGTTTTTCCTAGTTAAAACTGGTTGTAACTAATTTTACCAACGTTTTATGGAAAAACGTGTTTTAACTGCCACATAGTTAGTTATATAAAAAATTCGATGAACATATACTAAAGTATATAGATCGTGCTTACACTTGTTAATATTAAAATAAATAAATTAATATGACACTTTTATTCCGTACCTACAATAAGAGAACAAAATATAAAACTAATATATATAAAATATACTTGATTTCTGTAACTTTGCAGTATTGATTCATTATTTTATTGATAACTATTGTTAATTTTTTTCCCAGAATGCAATTTAAACAATAGAAAAAAGTGATATAACGTTTTTCCCAACAAATTATGTTAGAAATAATGTATCAACTCAATTTTTTGTTGAGTTGAGACATGATTTTTATTTAAACCCAATTCTTCATTTATTTTTAATTTATTATTTATTTATTCAAACCAAACATTCATAGAACTAAGCTTTAATAAGTGCTTTTAATTTTATCGCCGAACAGAAAACATATAAACAAATTGTAGTCTGTCGCTTGAATTTATCGCAGTTTTTCTTTAGATTACAATTTAATCGTTTCATTTCGATAGATTATAAATAATAGTTTATTTCATTGTTTCGATAGCTTATAAATTATAATCTATCGAAGTATAATGCGTTAAGTCATTAGCAGTACATATGTCACGGAACACAACTTTTCAACAGACTATAACGAGGAGTAAATTGATTAAAAAAGCTGAAGCTGCAAGACATATATGCATGTAGTATTTACGTTTATTTTTAGTATAAGAATTTTCACAGGGCGGAGCAGGCAGAGACATTGTTTTCCTTTAAATTAATCTCTTTTAACAATCAATAAAAACATATTATTTATCTAGGGAAGGAGAGTTTGATTATATATATATTACGTACAATTTACAACGAATAAAAATTACATCTTCATTTAACTATTTGATACTTTTAGTCAATTAAATGTTTAAAATTTTCCATTTATACACTACCCCTCTATAGTATACTATACTCTCCACACATCTAACAATTATATACTTTTAAATACAACATACATTTATTATATAACTATGTTTTAAAGAATGTTATATTATAAGGGGGAAATGAGCAGATTTTTGGCTGGTGGGTCGTCTGATGGTAAGCGTACCACCGTCCATGTACATTTGAAGAGGCGTAAGGTCGATTGCAGACCTTACGCCTCTACAAATGAATGCCTTTAAATTTTAAAGGGATTAAGAAATTGACAAGAGGAAGGAAAGGACTGAGAAGGGTTAGGAAAAGGATATGAGAACCAACATTTTCTTCCCCGCCATTGAAAGTGTCTCGTCAGAATACTCTGGAGTTCAGTCGATATTACGCTGCGCAATTTCCGAGTCCACCATAGTCCAGGACTTTAGCGTAATTATTACATTACAAGATGCATACTCTAAGCCCAGGGGCCTTTGGCTCTTGGGTATACCTTAACGATATATCCATTGCAAAGAAAATAAGACTAGCTTATTTATTTGAACTTTTAAAACTACCAGAAAAAATATTCATCTGTTATCATTGAATTCTGTTTTTTTTTATTTTAATAGTCAATGATAACAGAAGGTACTATTTCAACAAAAAAACTATTTTTATGGTGTATCATTTTAAAATTTTCTGGTATTTTTAAAGGTACGTTTAGCATAATTTTATATACTTTCATATCATTAGTTTATTTATTATAATAGATTCAATATCTCTTAATGTAATATAATATCGTATTTCTGTTTTACTTCGAATATAAAATTGTCACAACCATGAACTTTTAGATTTGGGGCGATATTTGAGGAATCTGAAGCTATTTGCCGGAAAAACATGCTTTATAACGGATTTAAATAGGCTTAATTACGAACAATTTTTCGTAAAAAAAATTAAATGTGCTAACTACACATGAAATATATTTATTTTTTATCGTAAAATTTGCAATTGATATTGATAAAAAGAAAATAAAAATCATTCATTCTTTAAATAAAAATCTCTCATTGCGCAATTATAACTTGATCTCTCTGTTATATGAGCTATCATACGATGCACAGTTTATCTTTCATCGTTTCATTACATTCATTTTTAAATCCGGTATAACATTTGTTTTTTTCGTCATAAGTATTGCGTAAAATCTAGCGTTAACTTTTTTTCTAAATTATCGTTATTATATTTAAAAATTTCTACCATCTACATTAAAAATATGAAAAAAATAAAAAGTATTAAGAAATAAAAAAAAGGTAGCGATTAAATAAAACAAAAAAATCTACAAAACACAACCAGTTTATTACTAAAAATATCATTAAATCAATGATAAAATGTAAAGTAAAAGAAATAATTTACAGAATTAAAATTTGTTATATAACATCACAACAGTATTGAACCTATACTTATAATCGTATATAATAAAAATAATGTATTTGTTTAGTTTTCATTAACTTATTTGCCACACCAGAGTGATAAATTTATGCTCATATTAAAAATAAGAAACAACGCTATCTAGTTCGAAGAATAGGAAAATTAAGTCTCTTATAAAAATGATGAAAATTTGTAAAAAATTGAAAACCTATGGAGTTACCGAGTAAGAAACTCAAAGAATACAGTCGAATTCAGAGAACCTCTAAATAAATGAATTTATGGCTCTGGCGTCTAAAATTAGCTTACATATTCTCTAACGTCTATATCTAATCGCGTTAAAAGTTTAAAGACCTGTAACCCAAAATAAAATACAATAAAACAACAGAAGAACTCTTAATAAATTGTCAAACAGGTCTCAAAACGTTTTTTTATTTACAATTACATAATAACTACGATTTAATCTATATTTGGTGTACAATTCACACATGGTAAATATCACGGGGGCTGATGGCATCGGGACGATATCTGAAATGATTAATTTATGTTATCTCTATGTTTATCTCACTCTAACACTATCTATCTCACTCTAACATTCCACAATTCAGAATTCTTATACGGAACTATACGTCATATCATCGCGGTACGTGGAAAAACATCCTATCGATAGTATATATTTGTAAGTATTTATGAATGGATGTTTGTTTAAAAACTACTGAATGGATTTTAATGAAACTTTACAAGGATATAGCTTGTACATCAGAAAAAGACATAGGCTACGATGTTTTTTAAAAATCAATCCCTAAAGGGTTTTAATAGGGAATGAAGGTTTGTGTGAAACCGCTAAACCGATTCCATTGAATTTCGACATAAAAATTATTAATGACTTCAGGATTAAACATTCGGTGCATTTTT
>NC_052126.1:6415870-6446070 GCF_012273895.1 Zerene cesonia
AAAAGACATAGGCTACGATGTTTTTTAAAAATCAACTCCTAAATTTAGGTTTAAATAGGGAATGAAAGTTTGTGTGAAAAATTGAAACCGCTAAACCGATTCCATTGAATTTCGACATAAATATTATTAATGACTTCAGGATTAAACATTGGGTGCATTTTTTCTTTCCATTTGAAACCCTAAATGGCCCAAATAAAGACGAGACGACAGAAAGGGGGGGGAATTTGACTGAAAGACTCTTAAATATTTATCCATTATTACCCCCGATTTATAATGTAAGTATATCGTTACTAATATTATAAATGCGAAATTGTGTTTGTTTGGTTTTAATCCTTCTTTGACGTCGCAACGGAACGGTTGTATAACATGTTCTACCAGTATATAAGTGTATAATCTATGACATGTTCTGTCTGGAGATAGATTGGAAGCAGAGTGATATAGTTTAGTTTTTATACTAATTTGACAACGCGCGGAACCGCGGGCGAAAAGCTAACTTTTTCAAAAAGTAACTTAATCTTTCTTTATTGCAAAATCAATCGCATTTTCATATAACAGACTAATTCAAGGTTCACTTTGCTTTCACGTTGAAAGTATTGAAAACTAATTTGTGCGCTCTCTATTTATATATAAGGGTTAGGTGCATTGTTAGTTAAGTTAAAAAGCATACCAAAAACATACGGCTACACGTCTGTGGTGTACCTCCTGAAATGATAAATCTTAATTGATGAAACTCTGCTGAAACACAGTTATAGAATGAGCTCAGCTGGTTGCTTTATTTTATTAATGAGTGATGCGTTTGTTTTAAAATGAGTATTTTATCACACTATCACACTAATATTATAAATGTGAAAATTTGTTTGTTTGGATGTTTGTCCGTCAATCACGCTGAAACTACTGAACGGATTTTGATGAAATTTGGTATACAGAAAGGGTCTGAGCTGACTTGGGTGATAGGATTTATCCTGTATAAATGCACCCTTGGGATAATACGGGCATCTTGATATCCGGACATAGCCGGGACGAGTGTTTAGTAATACAATAAGAAATGCTTGCTCAGATCATGGTTATCCCTAACATAAAACATTTTTAAAAAAATAGTGAAGTCCCGTGTCCCCTAGTGGGGTATGGGGCAGATGATATACATCTGTTTCACTGATCGATTTTCTTTATGGACAAGTAGGTGATCAGCCTTCTGTGTCCTGCCAGACCGAGACATTTTTTTTGTGCGTCCCCACCGGGATTCGAACCCAGGACCCCTCGGTTCTACGCTCACGCGTTAACCACTGTACCAAGGAGGCGGTCATAAAACATTTATAACGCTTTTAATTTCTATAAAATACTCGCATTAATTGACAAATATAAAGTAACAATTGCGAAATATGATAAAACAATCATCAAAACTAATGATATGATGACATATGATACTGTTTATAAGACAGTTTTATATTGTCATATGAAATTATGTTAAATTGATACGACTTAAATGCAACTGCAGAATAATGCGCTTAATGAGTACTTATGAAATTATGGCCATTCTAGAAGTGATATCGTGCAATAAATAGTTTTAATTTGTTTGATTGTCCTCTCGTTTACCCGTTCTGAGTACGAAGCGTGTCTTCATCCGAGTCGATGTCAAACATATCGTCGCGCAAGTAACTGCTGTTCGAGTATCCGTGATCTGGAACGTCATTATCATTAGAATATGTCATAATTGTCCTTCACACATAGACGCTAGCCTACACGCACACGTACACAGTGAATGTTACAATACATCCATGTCAAGCGCATTTTATGCGTAAAAGAGAGGGAAAATCATTAAGAGCTGGAACAACCTTTTCATTTTACGTTACTTTTAATTATAAATTGTAAAATGAAATTATAAATATTATGTATTTGAAATTAAGGGAAGTCACTGTCTTCTGAGATACAGGTAATAACCTAGTTCAGAAGGCAGAGCATCATTGTGAATGTAATTTTTGTCCTTGCTAATAAATAAATAAATAAAAATAAATAAATGAAGGTTAGCCATGCGGGCGGCCACTTTTACAGTAACTGTGAAACGATTGATGCAGTTCTAAGTTATTATTATATATATTTTATTGTGAAAATTAATGTTAAAATTGTATTTTTTAAAACAGAAAACCGATGGGAGCTTGGAGATCTACCCTGAACTCCACATTCGCTGAGCGTTCATGGATGACGTGGCCTGCCGTTTCTTCACGTATACTCTGCACACCTGTCTGTGAACTACAGAAGCGTGTAACACACCCTGTATGGGTCCTTGATATAATGCTCAGCTGCGGTCTACCCACACACACTGACAAGCATAATACTCGACACTCCAAGTCGGGCAATTGCCCTAATCGTCATAAAAATAAAACGTGAGATGTCTTAGTTTGAGTTTGAATTTGCCTTTATTATTGTTATATGAATTTAGCCAGGTCAACTTGGAAAACACAATTGATTTGTGAGCTAATGGTTTGTTTGTTATGTAATTTTATATTTTAGCTTTTAATTATATAATATTAGCTTTATATAAAATAAAATAATCACTTAGGGAATGCATCACTAAAATTTATGAAAATATAACAAAAAAATATTTATATGACATTTAAAATAAATGAAATTCAATTTAGGCCAACAAACCTTTGGTAATGTCATATTTGTCATCCGCCCAGTTGAAGTCCTCAGTATAAAGAGGTGGTAGCGTCTGGTGAGGCGTGGGGTACAGGTCTAGAACTTTCTTATCGTTCAGACTGTCGGTATCGCTGTATGAGGGCATTCTGGAATGATATTATAGGATATTATGTTGTGATTCTGAAATGTTATAGATTCTGGAATAGTATTCTGTGTTTTTCAATCTTAAGCTGTGGAGTATTGGGATTGATATAATAAATAAAATTCATCTATGACTATATGTCTACGTATGTACGATTGAAGAAAATACAATTATTTATAAAGTAGGTACATATAATATACCATCATTTATATGAAACCAAAACACGAACAATATTTATAAGATTTTTCTTCATCTGTGATTTCATTGAAAATGAATCAACACCACAGGCATCTTAATGGCTTACAAAATACAATTTTAAAAACCAATTAATCATTTGATAGTTATATTAAAGTTTCGCCTCCTTACTGAAAGCGTAGTATGGATATGTTTAAGAGCCTGTGACGCTGTAGTATGAAAAAAATATACATCGAAAGGATTATTACCAAAAAAATCGCGATTTATTATTTTTTTTTGTCATAGCGGGCAGCTGAGCTGGTGGTTCGCCTGATGGTAAGCGATCACCACCGCCCATAAACATTCGCAAAGGTAGTACCTCTGTGAATGCGCTGCCCGCTTTTATGGGGTAAGGGAAAAGGAAAGGATTAACGACTGGAAAGAAGGAATAGACTAGGACGGGTGAGGAAAAGGAAACGGGCCTCCGAATTTTTTTTTATTATTCTTTAAAACATAATGCAACTAACTTAAATTCAACACTTTACAGCAAGCGTGGATTTCCACACACACATTTCTAACTGTGACCCTGTAGTACGAAAAGTATGGATTCATTATCATACCGCTTCATCATTGAAGACCCCGTATATCTATGACTAGCTGTTCGCTCCGGTTTCGCCCGTGGTACCGCTCAGTGAAGTAGCAGGTTTCAAACGGTGAAGGATTTTTTGAAATCGATGCAGCAGTTTTTAAATGAAAACGTGGCAAAGATCCAAAAATACTAAAGTTCCTCTATATATTATTTATATATCAACATTAAAGGTTCATATTAAAGGTTTATATATCAACAAAGTATTATAAATTAAAAAAAATTTAACGGATTTTAAACGCGATTTATTCATCATATTATTAACCTGACGTTTCACTTTACAGCGTAGTCACTCCCCGTGACCACGCTCGCTGTAAAGTGTTCACGGGTTTAAAATTAGTTAAGAAGTTTTGAATTTCTAAATGTATAATACTCGCGTAAAATCAAACACAAGAAAATACTGTCAACAAAGATGTTGAAAAGTTGTATATGTGCATCTGTCGCTACAAACATGTTCAGGTGTTGTGTGTATGTTTAGTTTCAACAGCATCGTTGCTCGCGCGTTGCTCCACAAATGTTGTTGATACGATGACATGGTCTACTCACTTGGTATACTCCTCGAAGCAACTGTACCTCCACAGCGCGAAGGCGAGCATAGCCATGGAGATGACCACGCCCGCTGCTATCACCAGCCACACCGTGAGCACGCTACGGTCGTTGGGATATGTGAACTCCTGGAAAATTATTGACAGTTTCTCATACTTTGGCAAACGCAAACTTATCTTTTTCCAACAGGGAGGTTTAACATAACTTGCGAATAATTATACATACATACTCCTCTTTTTGATATATATACATTTGAATTTGATATTTGACGATATCGTTTTATGCTAAGAAGATCTGCAGAAAACGGCTGGAGCGATTCTCTTGAAATTTAGGGTGCATATCGGATAGGTCAGAATCGGCCAACATCTGTTTTTCATACCCGTTATTGATCAGAGTAAGGCAAGACATCGTTTGCCGGTTCAGCTAGTTTTGTTTTCATTGTAAGTTTGTTGATATGTGAAGACATCAGGAAATCTCAAGGACCAATTTTTTTTTATCAATAGAAACATACATTACTCCTGAGTGATATAGGCTACATATTTATTAACTACTAGCACACCCGGCCACGCGTTGCTGCGGCTGAGTAATAAATAAAAATATTAAGATTATAAATTATTGGGATAATTAATCGAAATAAAAATTATCCTATATCTTAAGTTGGACCAAATTACACATAAAATGCCAAATTTCATCAAAATCGTTTGAGTTGGTGAAGAGTTCATTGGGAACATACATCATGACACTGGATTTTACATATTATTAAAATACCAGGGTAAACCAAATAGAGCATAGCATCATATATCTATCACCCCGCAAAACATGTTTATATCGATATCTCATACTGCACAGGCCCTTTAATTACAAGCAAATTTAATTTAAATCTTATCACGAAAAAATAAAGTCCACATCTCACCACAACACCCAGCAACTCGAGCCGAACAGCAAACGGATCCTGCCGAGAGTACATCTCCCACATGTCCCTCAGGTCCTCTTCCGTAAGCCTCGTCTCCATTTCATCATCATCATCATCAACATACTGGAGGGGTACGGCGAACGTGATTTCCGCACACTGTTCAGAACCAGGCCAGTTGTGGAAGCAGATGCCCTTCTTTCTGATCTCCGTGATTTCTAACCTGGAATTTGTTAAGTTGTATTAATTAATTTTAAAGCTGGATTTCAGTAGACTTTATATAAAGTGCCGCAGATCCCAGATTTTGCTCGGATCACAGAATAAAAACTAACAAAAAGAAGCTTATGTCACTAACTGCGGGTCAACGATTTTTGAAATCGACTATTTATCAAACTTACTTTACAAAGCTTGTTTGGTAAATAGCCGATTAGTAATATATACAATAGTAAATAAACGCAAATATATTTTCTATTTATATAAGTATTGAAGTATAGATCATCAGGCTACGCTCAAGAACTGTATTTGATCATTGAAAAATGCTCATAACGTGTCGTGGTCACACTGAAAGAGTCACAAGGTGGAATTCGTGTAATGGCTTCAATAGAAACACTAACGATACGACTATCATAGCGACTACATACCGAAACCCATGTCGTGGCTGACATGCCGTTTGACCAGGACACATGTAATAATAAAAAAGCCATAACGCATTTATATTCATTAGTTTATCATGTTGGAAAAGATCCGATTTCCACTAGGAGTCAAATCTCGGACTCACCAGCTGTTGTACCTATTAATACTGCCGTAGTCTATTTAGTAACAGATGAAAATCAAATTTATGCTCACGTAATAAGATTAATATTACCTAGAAACCTTTTCCAAGAATGATAAGTTCTATTATATTAAACGCGACATGAGCTTACATACTGTAAATGTAAGAATTCATTTATTAAATATGTATACTAGCTCATCCCACGCGGCTTCGCCTGGGTAGTTTCCGTTACCGTGAAATTTATGAAAGTGTACGTAATTATCCTATGACCTTTATGTCTCAAACTCTGGCTACATTCATATCAGTTTAGGCCTTAGGGAAATTATGATTTAAGAATGATTCATCATTATCATCATCATCAGCCCAGATATGTTGCCACTGCTGGGACATAGGCCTCTTATGTGGGCTCAGGCCATAATCCACCACGTTAGACAAGTGCGGGTTGGCAGATGTCACATGTCGTCAAACTTTTGATTCTTGGACATGCCGGTTTCCTCACGATGTTTTCCTTCACCGTTTTAAGAACGATTCATAGTTTAAAAATTAAAGAATATATTGCGAATCTAGAAATCTCTCTAATGCGCGAAATTAATATTGTTCAAATAGACATAATATCAATGTTATGATTTAGAATTCAAGAAGTTTGTAAGTCTACATATATTTACATCGAATATATGAATAAATGCGCCGATAAGATAGTCCTCGTGTTAGTCCTTATATACATATATAATATATATCTGAGATCAATATACTAAGCAACATATAAGTACATTACAAAGGCATTCCATTTATACGACTAACGCAGTGAAGTCTCAAATGTAGGGCTGGCTCTTACTTAAAAAGTTTTTATATAAATGCGAACGTATATTGAGGCATAAAATAATAACATAACATATTGAATATAAACAATTTTTAACAGACTAACAAAATTCTTTGCCTAGATGGACAGTAATTCATATGTTTATATATTTGTTTAGATTTATAAATCTAGGATAGGATATTTACGATCATGCCTTTTCTGCTTAACCTATTCGAAACGTCTAGAATTTTCCAGGCTATATGGCAGCCCTAGAAGCAGAATACGCATACCTGCAGAGGTATCCACTTCCCTATCACAATTTGGACCCGTGCCAGAGTCGCTACGTAACGAAACACTGCATTGTTGCTGTGATAACGCTTTCATATATGGACTATGCTAGACACACATACAGGTTAGCTGGGTAAGGTCATTCTCTAATGGCTAACCCTTTATATATGATTTTGCTGAGCCGGTAAAATAGTATCGATCTATATAAATCTAACAACCAAATATAGTGAGAAATTATTCGTGCATTCTCTAAGTTTTTAGTTTTTTTGTTCTACATTACACATAAAATACGATGCAAATATTAAAACTAAAATTAAATAAATTATTACAAGAATTATACGACACCAAAAAGTAATTAATTAAACAGCTCATAAGCAAATATAATATTACCTACATTAAATATCACTGTCAATACATAAGAGTGAAGAATAAACGGAATTTTTAACTAGAACAGGAAAAAACATCAGTAGCCCATCGTTACATAAAATAGGATGTAACATCTTTAAAATTAGATACTAAGTGATTAGGCCAATTACCTCCCGGCCTATAAATAGCTTTAATTACACATCTCCCCGCAGCGCTCGGTCTATTTTAGATCTAATTTAACACTTGAGTGCATTTCTTAGATAATTTTTGTGGCAAGCGAAACTCAACTCTGTTCATTAGATTTTTAAGTGTTTTTTTCAATAATATTTGAAGGTACAAGGCGTCCTATTTAATGTTATATTGAAAGGGTTATGGTATTAACGTGATACATAAACTTTTATGATTTCAAGAATCCATCATATTCAAGAACTTGGATTATAATATCTATCTTCAATTAATTTGAATGCTACATGGTCAATTGAAGCTGTATCAGGATACTACGAAAATTGACACAAGTCGATTAACAGTTTTTAAGAAATTTATGAACAGACAAACAACAAAAAATTTATTACAAACAGGTTTAATTAATTACGTTCAATTAATACAACTTTATATTTTGAACTAAAATATTTAAAACTTCTGTATATAAAACTATCAGTTATATCTAAGAATTATGTATTTTTGTATGTTTGTAATGTTTTCTCTCAAAGAACACTGGACCGATTTGAAAAATATCACGATTAGAAAGCTGCAACTTCACTGAGTGACATAGGCTATATACGTACCACGGGCGAAGCCCGAGCGAATAGTTAGTAATATATAATTTAATAATATGTGATAACAAACAGCATCTTCACCCTTAATCATAGCCTATATACAGATATTCTAGCGTAGGTTTCAATTCGAAACAGGTTCTTTTAAATCAAACAAGTTGGGCTGTTTCTATCTCTTCATCAAACTTGCAAATAAATCAAATGCTTCATAACATTATCGTAGGTGATATTTGATATTCTTAAGTCATTCAAAAATAAAAAAAAAAGCTTTTAATAATTTTATACATTGTTTCGATCGATTAAAAATCATTAAAAATTAACCGTTATTATAAATTCTTATTTTTATTTTTTTTTTATGTCATAACGGGCAGCTGAGCTGGTGGTTCGCCTGATGGTAAGCGATCACCACCGCCCATAAACATTCGCAAAGGTAGTATCTCCGTGAATGCGCTGCCCGCTTTTATGGGGTAAGGGAAAGGAAAGGATTAACGACTGGAAAGAAGGAATGGACTAGGACGGGTAAGGAAAAGGAAACGGGCCTCCATTATTATGGACAATTTCCTTATTATTATTATTGAATCATATTTCTTGTGTACATCATATCTGAAGGTATTCAGTTGCAATATTTCGTATGCGTTAAATTGTTTCCAATTATGGGCAAATATTTAACTTAATTGTAAATTAGTGTTATAATTGTCTCTATTTATGTACTAAATATAATAAAAGTGTAACGAGTACGGAATCTCCTTATTTAATGTTGGTTAAAATCTAGATTCTACGTATTATGTAACTAAGCCGAATACGCTAATTGGATTTTGGTCGGACAGCTGCTAGGTATAGTGTGCCTCACTAACTATAAATGATAGAGAAATGAAATCTCATGTGATGTAAACAAACCGATGATATTTTTGTAGCTTATTTATTTATACTTATTAATACTATAATATTTATTTATAAACTGCTCCTTGGAAACAGATTTTTTAACAGACGATAGAAAGCTTCAAAAGTCCATCCTACTAATATTATAAATGCGAAAGTTTGTAAGGATGTGTCTGTATTAGTTACTCTTTTACTGAACCGATTGCAATGAAATTTGGTACGTAGACAGTTGGACAACTGGAATAACATATAGGCAACTTTTAATCCCGATATTCCTACTTGATACGAACTTACGCGGGTGAAACCGCAGGGTGGAGCTAGTAGGATAATAAAATAACTCTGCATTATCACTAGATAGTATAAAACAAAGTCGCTTTCTCTGTCCCTATGTCCCTTTGTATGCTTAAATCTTTAAAACTACGTAACGGATTTTGATTGGGTTATTTTTAATAGATAGAGTGATACAAGAGGAAGGTTTATATGTACAATAACATATGTTAAACTACTCTGAATTAACGCGTGCGAAGTCGCAGGCAAAAGCTATTAACTAATAAGATTTAATGTAACAAATAAATATATTTTACTAGCTGACCCGGCAAACGCTGTTATGCTATGCTCTTATAATTAATCGGTATGAAGATTAGATGTTGAACGATTCTCAGGCCTACCCGAAATGCACAGAAATTCCTGAAAATCGGTCCAGCCATTACATACGAATACGAAAATAATTACAGTTACAATATCGCGTCAGTTTGTAATTTTTAACTTTGAACCACTGGGCATATTGCGATGTTATATTATATACATATCAAAGAATCCTTAATATGTATTATTGTAAATTTGTCGGGAAGAGTTGTTACGCGATTTAATATAATGCAATCTCGGTAGTACATAATATATCTGAAACCATATTAATATTGCATTTAATAATGCGCAGTAAAATGTATATTGATTTTATTTTCGGCTAAAACAAAGCTTAGAAATCATCATAGTTCTTAATACAGGTCTTTAAAAGCGTCTACGACACATTGTATAAACAATAAGATTATAAGATAAGTAAAATAGCTGTAACGACTCACCAATTTCGACAATCCAATCTTCATACACCAATATAATTAATTTATTCTAGTTGAGACGGATTCGCCTAATCGCATCTATATATATAGTATAATATTATTTTAACAATCCACTATTAACAATGTTATTATGTACAACAGCAAATTCTACATATTCTGTATCTATGTATTTAAAATCAGGTATATCATGTCCAGTCTTATATTTATTTACAGCAACTTATATTTGGATATGTTTTGTTTCACTCTCCCCGGCCTTCTGTACCAGAATTTCCACCTTTCAAAATGAAGACTAAAAGTGGCCAACCCTCATACAAGCTTCTCTTCAGTAAATTTACCCGGCTTCTTCAATACATCTAATGGTTCAACGTCACTTACGCTATTTACTCTAATTATAGAATCATTATTATTCGCGTTACATTCAATATTGTTTATCGTTATTTTAGTTTCTGCTTTATCAGGTTCAGATATATTGTTATTATCTATTTTTATTTTATCTGAGTTACAATTCAATTTCTTTGTGTTGTGCACATGATTCTCTGTTTTGTTCATTTGTGGATAATGATGTAAAATTGCTGTTGTATTAAATGTGATTTTACCATATTTAACGTATTCCGTAGGTCGTTCGGTTCTACTAGTACTAGGCTTATTTAATTCTAGATCATCTGATGGTGATCTTAATCTTATATTTTTAATAGGAGCTTCGTCTTCTTCAATTATAATATCTTTAGTATCATCTATTAAATCTAACGCAAGTTTCTTGCTCTTTCGCAAGTTATCCATATATGTATTGTAACGATTCATATCTAACGTATTACTTTGTTTCAGTGGCAATGAATTTGGCAATTTTTTCGGAGGGCGCTCCTCGGCCGTGTATCACAAATTCTTGTGAGGGTTCTGACTCTTCGGATTGTTTGTTTCTTTTGCCGCAACGCTGTCACGTGCGGCGCTTAGTAGCTATGTCTGAGACTGCACCATCGATATGCTCGTGGTCTCGGTGACGATCGTGGGCGCCGCGAACTCCTCCCGCGTATAGTCGTAGATCGGAAACTCACAGCACATCACAAATTTAAGGAATTTTGGCACTTCCACGTAAAACGAGGGCGGTATCGGTATAAAGGGTGACGTAGACGCCTTATAATATAAATAATCTGGGTTATCTCTATACTTTTCATCCGCCGATCGTTCGAGCAACGGTATTCCTGATAAGAACAATATAATGGCCATCGTGAACAAAGGCGATAATATTGCAATGAACTCGATACCTTCGATAACATTGAGCGAAATTATAAATATGCCCCACCAGAGGACTACTTCGCCGAAATAGTTGGGGTGCCTCGAGAGGCCCCACAGCCCGTCGTTGCACCACTTCCCTTGATTGGCTGGTTCTTGGCGGAACGCGAATTTCTGCAGATCAGCATACGTTTCTATCAACAAACCGCACACGAATACACCTGCGCCAGCTGAATCCAATGTTGTCATAGTTTTCGGCGCCTTAGGGTAAGAATGATGCGAAGAATTTATTATAATCACTGGCAAACTGACGATGTAGACCCATACGGCTTGAAATGTGTAGAAGACGGCGAACCTTAACGTGTTACTTTTGCGATCCTCGAACTGTTTGTCTCTGCCGATGTGGTATATCCTATATATAAGGTATCCGGACAGTCTCACGCCCCACAAACAAATGAAAGCCGTCACCATCAGCTGTCTGCTGTCATAACTTTTCAAATTGTTCCCTCCCTGGCCGAGGAAGAATGTTAGCAAAGCGATAATAATAAAATTGGCACCTCCAGTGAAATCCGTCACTTTGTCGCTCTGGGACAAGGAAGCGATCATGAAAAATAATATTTGCATCGCTACCGTCACCATCGCGCTAACTGCGAAGTTGTTTCTATCGATAAACGGCTCCATGGTAAATATTTGACACTATATGTTGGAAGTTTTGGCATCAGGGAATACTGTGATCGATGTCGTGGCGCATTGCTGCATTTTAACACTTATGTTAATGTCGTTTAAGTTCTAGTTTCGCTTGTTTGTCTGTTTTATCATGTTTGTCGACCGAGATGATTAATTTTGATTTTCCCTCGTATTGTATTATAATTATTTCCCCGTTTTGCTCGGTGCGATAGTGAGAATACGATTTTGAAAGCGCGGTGCGCTGATCTGTTCTGTGCGAGAGGTGGCTACTAAAATAGACGTGACGTTATTGGCGCATGCGTCCAGTTCGCGCATGCGTTGGCCAGCTGAAAGTTTTGGTGGGGTGTTTGTGAGGTTTGTGGGCCATTGTAAAACTTCTCGGCATTGTCTTTGATGTTGGTATTTCTGTTTTTGTCCGATTTTGTACGGGGGAAAGGATGAACGCAATTATGGCTGACGCATTGTTTTATGGTTTATATCTTTGAGATTATCAATTTTGTTCAATTAGTAATTGTTATTATACATTAAATGTGGTATTTTACAATTATTCAGTAATATTATTATTAAGATCATAATGGGACCATTGAAAAATACAGAAATTTAGTTATAATTTTGTATCTAACTTGGTCAAATAGTTAATAAGTGATAAATATGACTGTTTATTTTTATTCTTAATGATAACCAGTATAAAAGAACGTAGTGTAAAACAAGAAACGAAAGTTGTTTTATGTCTATCAAAGCAAAATTATTGAACCATATCACATGCACGTAGGTTTATATATATTTTTATATATTAAACATTATATACTACGGATAAATAAAATATAATAGTTTAAAAAAACTATAAAACACGCTTTAACAAAAATCATATTTTGCAAATTGAAAACTGGAATAATTTTATCAAATTAGTGTATTGTCATCGGTCCTCAATAAATCTACAAAGTTTGAACGAAATCTGGCCGTTTAAAGTGGGTCAAAATCGCGCCCAAAGAAGTCAGTTACAAACAAACAAACAAACATACAAACAAACAAACAAACAAACATACAGGTGAAGTTAATAAAAGCGTGTTAAAAAAACTTGATACAAACTACTACAAATACTATACTAAACTAAAACGATTATACTATACGATTTATATTGGAGACCAAGTGGCCGTACTTAAATAGAACTTATTCAGTTTATTTACGTAGGGCTAGTTGAATGCAATTGTGTTTTTGTAAATTGTATATTTGAAAATTGTTCTTTATTGGCAATTCATTCCTTAACCAACTAACGCTCCGCCCCAGCTTCGCTCATTAAATTATTGTATTGTCACCGATCCTTGATAAGTGTCCGTTTAAAGTGGTTAAAAGTCGAGTCTAAAGGAGGCGGCTACCTACATTCAGACATGGTGAAGCTAACAAAAGCGTTTTAAAAATGAAATATAGATAAACTATGTAGCTGCGCCCCGCGGTTTCACCCGCGAAAGTCCGTATCCCGTAGGAATATCAAGATAAAAAGTTGCCTATATGTTATTCCAATTGTCCAGCTGTCTACGTACCAAATTTCATTGCAATCGGTTAAGTAGTCTTTGCGTGAAAGAGCAACAAATACACACATCCGTACAAACTTGCGCATTTATAATATTAGTAGGATTTAGAACGTTATCATTCTAAGACAGGAAGTGATACTTTGGATGGAATCTGTTGATATCCCTGTAGTTTTATTATAGTGCATAGATATATCGCAGCTCAACAATTATTCTATAAATAAACTTGTTAATGTTATTGGGAGTCTTTGATAAATAACCAAATTTCATCTGATACGTTTCATATAAATATTTACATAAACGTCATGTGTTACGAACGAGTTGGCCTGCTTTACATGAGCAATATTTTTCAAAACAAGCAAGCATTACATCATGTGACAACAGCATTTTATACACGTGTTTTTTATATTGCTAAAATGCAAATATGGCGATGAGTAGCCATGTTAAACCTTTAAAAAGCGACAGTTTGTGGGGCCGGCTATCTGTTCTCACATATTAATGCTGTTAGGCATGCTAGGCTTATTGAAAATAGATAAAATGTAGATAATTTGAACAGTAAAATCGGCAATGTCTTGTGAAGAAATAAAAATATTGAAGTAACTGCAGCAAAGCGTAAGCAATTCAAATTTGATTTAATGATAAAGCAAGTTTCTGGCCCTAACATAAATCTGGCATCGCTTCTGCCTTCGCTCTGGCTTCACTCATGGTGCAGTCTTTAGCATTCAGAAATTAGGTACACAGGATCACGTACATACCGAAACGTGAAATATTTTGGAAATCGGTCTAGCAGTTCCTGAGAAAAGTGCGTTCAAACCTACAAACAAAGCTTCTGCTTGACACTACTGATATAGATTATCGCTTAAACAAACACCGCCAGAATCGTTTGCCACAATATATAATATATGACACAATTGCGTTTATTCGGTAGTTATGAGTATTTTTCATATATCTAATAAGGATATACTGGGAGAATAAGTTGGTCGGTTCTACTTATAATAAACTAGCTATTCGCCCCAGCTTTGAACGCGGCACACATATAGCCTATGTCACGCACCACAATTTGCACCTTTCTAATAGTGAAAAAATGTTTGTAATCGGTCCAGTGGTTTTGCGTGAAAACGTTACAAAACACACAAAAATTCTTTAGAGTTCGAATTTTTCAGGAGTACTTAAATACGCCATAAGCCAAGTTTTATCACGATTATCATAGTCAATTGCGAGCAAACCCGTTATTTAGCAATTAACACATAAAATACAATAATACATCCACCAGACACAAGGAATTGAAACGGAACGTCATTAATATAATCAATCCTACACACGCAATGTATTTACAAGTGCTATCTACTGATAACATTATATTTATGAATAGTTAATACAGATTAAATACAGCTGATAAACATGGCGAAACAATGGTAATGTTTATTGAAATAATTGTGCTACGTGAGCATATTTGTCTGTTGATCCTGCTAAATCTCGAAACTGCTACAACTGGTGCATTGTTTCCTTTGTTTCAGTAATTAAATCCTAACACATTTAGGTCTATCAATTTTTCAGGAAGACATGAAAATGAAACACGATTGTGAATTGAAGCGAAGGTCGAGTAGCTTTTAAAATCGAAGTCTCCTTATTATTAGATATAGTATCATTTAAATATCATATTATTTAAATACATTTGACTATAATTGATGTTAAACCTTCACTTCCATATCTATTTGTATTTATTAAACATCCTGTGACGATAAATGTGTACGGTTGCTTGCTTCGAAAAACCTAGAAATGATTCAATTTAATTCTGAAATGTCTAAATAAATTTTTACTCAATCCAAAATTATTGGTGATACCTTACTCATGTACCTCGTAAACGAAACCACCAGCTGCAGTTACTATTTCAAAGTCAACATAATTACTTACGTGGTATTTAATCCCAGCTCAATTCCCTTAGCATTAATATACATAGTGGCCATGTCAGCAATGAGTCTCCTGAAATCTTCCTCGATAGCAAAGAAACCATTCACCGAGACCCCGCCCAAGTTAATCGTGAAGGAGTCTTGAGAGGTCTTGATAGCTGGTTGATCTCCATGCTCTTCGTCTGCTACCACGTCTTGTCTAGGCACTGGAATGTAGTTTTAGATTAAATTCATATCCAAAATTTTCAATATTTAAGTTTTTCTTGCAAATGTCTTAAATGGCAATAAATCCACATTTTATTTTGAACACCTCCATTGTGTTTACATGTCAAATATCACAGTCCATACTTAACATCAATTAGTAACAAAGTTTCGATAAAAATCATGTAACTTCTGATCAAAAAAAAATATCTGATAAATTCATATTAAGCGTGGATAGTGTAATTAATAAAGATATAGCTCACGAATCATCCTAAGACTGATGCTGAAGCCCTTCTGAAACTGCATGCCCTGCATTGCCTCGAACCTAATAAACATTCTGTCGACATCAGTAAATCGGAATCGTCTCTCACTCTTCAGTGTGTAAGTGGCGAGGATACCATCAGAACTGTCCTTGCTGGTTTGACCTGGAAAGGACCTAGTTCTAGATATATGTACTTGGTGCCATTATCGCTATAATTTACATGTTTATCTGAGTCTCGTAAAGACGATTCACAGTGGGTAAGAATTGATCTAAATAAGACAGTCACTACGTCGAAAATTTAACTATTAAAAAACAAACAAGTAAACAAAACCTGATTTAATGTTGTAATGTAAATGTTGGGCAAACAACTCGCCAACTACTAACTATTTTTACCATAAGGAAATAAAGGAATTATAAACAAACAGAATTTCCTGCTATTTTTAATAATCAGTAATTCTATCCTACGTATATTGAGCATTCAATAGATTACCTGGTATGATAAGCACGTAGTCTCCAACGAAACTGTTAATGGCAAAGTCAGTAACATTCATCTCTATGCCGACACCGTTACCAGTGATTATATAATCTGTGATTTGGTTCGTCGGGTACGCACTTGGATAATTCGGTGACACAACTTTCGTGATATCATTAACATTCAAATGAACTTCGATTGTTGTTACTGGCTTCGATTGCGGTACTTTTTCAATTGAACTAGTTTTGTTTTCATTTTCTTCTGGTTTTTCTGTAACTTCCTGAGCGGGTGTCGTCTCGATTACAGTTCGTGTCGTTAATTTGTCTTCGAGTTGAGTTGTTGCTTTTTGTTCATCTTTTTCTGTCGCCGGTTCTGGAGTTTCCGTAGTTTTAATGTCATCTGACGATGTTGTGTTGGCTTTCACCTCAACAGATTGTGACAAATTGGAATCTATAGCAGACAGAGCATCATTCAAGTAAAATATTGGCATTTGCGTTGTTTTGCTATCAAATGATGCATCCTTTAGTGTTTCATCATCGCTCAACTTTTCATCAGGCTTGTTATCATCATTTACTGTATAGTAGTCAAATTGATTGTCATAATCATAATAGTTATCTTCATCTTTATTATCAACGTCAAGTCTATCCAAAGTGTCAAGCAATTCATCCATTGAAGACTTAAATTCATCATAAGACTTAGTAATCTTTCCAGATTTATTTTCTGTCACTTTCTCAGACTCTTGGGCGTTTATAATTGTATCGTTTGCTTTACTGTCGAAACTGTTATCAGTTTCATTCAATAAATTCTTTGTTTCTTCTACTATATCTTTTATGTCAGACACATCATGACTCAATGGTCGAATTTTCTCAAAGTCATTTTCGTCCTCTTCATTTAGAATCGCTTTAGTTTCTTCTATGATGTCTTCCTCTGGTTCTTTATTCTCATCGTAGAATTTTGAAATTTCATCGGATACGCCATTTTCCTTTTCTTCAGGGGCGTTTAAATTTTTTGAGAAAAAATGTAGGTCAGGTTCTTTAACATCTACAGCTACATCATCATTACGCTTGATATCTGCCTCGGATCTATTGTCTTCAATCTGATAATCGATTATGTTTGCATAATCGTCGTTTTCCGCCTCAGCAATAGAGGCCTCCACCTCCTTTCGAAACTGATCTATTTCTTTGTTATTTTTTTCACCGACCTCTTTATCACTTGGAATATATTCGTAGCTGTTATAATCATATTCGTCGGTCCATTCACTGTTCACATCAGCAAATACTGAAATTTAAATAGAAATTTAAATAGCTATTGTAGTTGTGTTAAAAGCTATCTTGAACCGAGTACACAAATAAATACACACATTTAATAACATTGAGAAACAATTACAGTTTTGCTACATAATACATTTTGTCCGCCTCCTTGGTGCAGTGGTTAACACGTGAGCGTAGAACCGAAAGTCCTGGGTGCAATTCCCGGTGGGGACGCACAAAAAAAAATGTCTCGGTCTATCAGGACACAGAAAGCTGATCACCTACTTGTCCGTAAAGAAAATCGATCAGTGAAACAGATATACACCATCTGCCCCATACCCCACTTCTTACATACATACATGGGACTTCACTATCACATAATACCAACTCAACTGTACCAATAAATAGATAGGTTAATATTAAATTTCAATTCAGATCACTGACATAACAGTGAATGATTTTTTGAAATCGATTCAGTAGTTCATGCGATAAATACATTCACACAAACAAACAATTCAGCTTTATATTATGTCTATAGATTCAATTAGTGTTCATTGCGTCTACTTGCATTAAAAAATACAATGTTGTAATCAATAAGGTACCGTATAAATTAATCGCGGTGAACTTACAAAAAGGCTAAACTTATACCGGTGCTACTTTCACTAATTGAAAAACATAGAAACATAAAATATATCCCTGATGCAAATCATATTCTATCTCATATATTGTCTATACAAATATACAGAAACTTCAGCTGTATTTATATTCGTGGGCATGTGTTAAAATAATCTCCGATCCGTCTTAGATCATACAGAATGCAATAATTCTCTAAATACCCCAACACGCAAGCGTGACCTAATTCCTTCCATAGCTCGACTGTTACGTGATAGACATTTATATATTATATATAGTGGTAGATATAATAAGCCTATATCTATATATAAGCAGTGGTGGCTCAATGGTGAGGGCCTCGGACTAAAAACCCTTAAGTTCTTGCACGCTCGCCTGGTCTCGAACCGGGGACAAATAAATTTATCTTTAAATTTATCTGCGCATGTGGATAACATCATCGCTGCTCAAAACGGTGAAGGAAGGTGAACATGGTGAGGAAAGCGGCATGTCCAAGAATCAAAAGTTCGACGACATCTGCCAACCCGCACTTGGCCAGCGTGGTGGATTATGGCCTAAACCCTCAGGGATGTCTGTGACCCAGCAGTGGGAACATGTATGGGCTGATGATGATGATGATATATATAATAATTAGCCCATATCACTTTTAGCCTCCTATCTATCTCCGAACACAAAAATCATAGTATAAAATCTCTCTGTTGCGACGCGATATAATTCTATTCACTACTACTTTATTCGCACGTCTTATAAAACCTGTCGTATAAAAGAAATTTTTAATTTACAAAGCCCATATTAAAATGTATGGGTTCAAAAATGCCACTATAGTTTATCGTAGATGAAAGTTGATGCAATGTACCAGCTTCACACACATATCTCTAAATCGCTCTTTTTCGACGTAAAGGAGAGACAAACAAACAAAATAACAAACTTTCCCTATACAATCTTAGTAAGCATCTACAAATATACATAAACACTTTACAATTTAATCACTAATAATCCTGGCCTTTACCTGACCCTAGTCTATCTCTTATTTTGTCGTTTAAATGTAAAAAATGCCAATTCGGTACTCGGACTCACAATAAAATATATATCTATGTAGTTAAACATAGTATTTTCTTGTGTTTGCTTTTACGCTAGTATTATACATTTAGAAATTAAAAGCACTCGAAACGTCGGGTTAATAATATAATGAATAAATTGCGTTTAAAATCCGTTAAAAAGTTTTTAATTTCTATATGTAGTTAAATATTAAAAAAAATTACACTCTATTAAATTGCCTTGCTCATATACAGAGCATTCGTAAAGATCCTGGCGATCCTTATCATAATAAGAAAATATCATGAAATTGTTGCACTGTCGCGAATCCTTGATAAGTGTACAAATTTTGAATCACATATGTCCGTCTAAAGAGAGTCAAACGTACAAACATACAAGCGAAGTTAATATAAGCGTGTTAAGTTTTCGACATTACACCGCTATTTTTATGAAGTCGGTAAATGCAATTATTAAACGCCTTTTCCGTTCCAATGATTACAGTTTTATTATAACAGATGTATATATTAAATATAAATAGAAAACATGTGATAATGTGTTGAAGGTCACTGTGGTACAGCGTTCTTGGTAACAACGTCATTTGTTTTGAAATCAAAAATAGATGTCAGCTTTCATGCATTGTAATTAAACTACGCACTATACTAGCTGTTACCCGCAGCTTCACCCGCGCGGTATAAAAAAAATTCTTGGTACAAATTTTCATCCCCTATTTTGGCTACTTGGGGGTGAAATTTATTAAAATTCTTTCTCAGCGGATTCCTACGTCATAACATCTATCTGCATGCCAAATTTCAGCCCGATCCGTCAAGTGGTTTGGGCTGTGCGTTGATAGATCACTGTCAGTCAGTCAGTCAGTTTTGAGGTATATTATATTCATACTAGCTGTGACCTGCGGTTGAAACCGCGTAAGTCCGTATCCCGTAGGAATATCGGTATAAAAAGTGCATGTGTTATTTCAGTTGTCCAGCTATCTACGAAGCAAAATAGTATTATTATTCACCAATAGATGTCAGGAAAAAAAAACACGAATAAAACACGAATATGACATTTTCTAAAAAAAATTCCTAGCTAGATCGATTTATCGCCCCCGAAACCCCCTATATACTAAATTTCATGAAAATCGTTGGAGCCGATTCCGAGATTCCAATTATACAAGAATTGCTCGTTTAAAGGTATAAGATATATTTTTATGTTATTACTAATAGACATAAGAATGTATGTTTAAAAAGTAGATCTGTGCTCTTTGACGCTCGAATAGTTGAGCGGATATTGATGTGTTTTGTTAAATTGATATCTAAATACGGAGTTGTAAAAAAGTCGTAGGTTATCGTAGGCTATTAGATTCTAACACAATATATTATTTATTGAAATAGTTATATCAAAATCTTCATGCATAACTTATAAAATGATCAATTTCCTCTTACAAAAACATAATCTCACATTATTTATTAAAAATCCTAGACTAATAATTGATTTCTATGTAATAATACGAGATATCAGTAATAAAAAACTACGTTATTTCTCTGTTCACTAAATAATGTTTTTTCTTTTATTGTACCTATTTTTTATTGACAGCACAATATAATGTTTAAAACATCATTATTTTTTAAGATAAACCGGATCGTCTATATAGATACTATATATTGCTTAAATAAAAGGGAATACGTCTCAAATTATGCACAGTCGGTGAAGAATGCGGTAGTCCGTAGTCAAATGCAGGAGAAGTCAGGTGCCAAAAATTATCACACGCTAGTCGCATTGCGGTGCTAACCTATTTTAAGCAAAGAAGCTAATTTCTTCTGATATTAAAGGCTATAAAATATGATTTATTTCAATATTCAAACATACTTTCGGACAATTTCTAGCGAGCATATAAGTACGTTACCTATTTCACATTATTTTATAGATTTTATGGATATAAAAGAAGAAATAATAGTTATATTTTCTGAAAATGAATCGATTCTTTCTTCTTTCATTAATATTTATATTTTACACGTTAAAGTTTATTAGGATGGATGTATGTTTGATACTCTTTCACGTGAAAACCATTGAACAGATTTTTATTAGCTTGTATCAGAAAACACTTCAGCTATAGGAGTACTTGCTTTTGCACGCAGGTTCATCGCAAACGAAACAAAACAAAAAGCATTCTTCAAAATTCTAGAACATTCGATTTTTGAACAATACAACGATTTACCGTTGCGATAAGAATTAACCGCCAATTTTCTTGTAAATATTTTTCGCATTTTATCTTATCGAGCTATAAAACGCTTATTATAATATTGTTCTACTCAATATACAGCTAATGTTTTAGATATTTTAACCCGTATTTTTATCCTAGAGAGGACAACTGAGCTGGTGGTTCGCCTGGTGGTAAGCGATCACCACCGCCCATGAACATTTGCTGAGGTAGGGCTGCTGCAAGTGCTTTGCCCACTTTATGGGGTTTGGGATAAGGAATGAAATGGAGAAGGTAAGGAAAAGGTTACGGGCCTCCGATATATCTAATAATAGCAACTATTGCACCAATTTTGTCTTAGCTTTCGCTTATCTCCTACCAATATAAACTCAAACTTTGTACGATTATGTTTGTTACGCATTCATTCGAAAACTACTGAACGGATCGTGATGATTCTTTGCAGTAGTGTAGCTTATGTACCATAAAAAACTATAAGCTATAGAAATATGAACTTGCATTAGCTGCGGTTTCGCCCGCGGATGAGCGTTATGAGACTACAAATTTCATTAGAGAAGACATATTAATTAAAAATTTGAATCTTTATTTAAACGTAGTAAATAATAATGTTAGTGTACAAGAAAATTTCTTTATTTGCCTTCACAAATCATTAAACTACTGAGTAGTATTAACATGATGAAGGACTAGTGTCTGAAATAGGTCGTAAAAAGACCTGTAGTACAGATCACTAGCCCCCCTCACGGACAGCACTACTCGTAGGAATATATTTCCTTGTACCACAGTCGGTGGACTAGCACAGAGGGAAGTCTTATCGTTTACATTTCTAATAATAGCTATGTATACAAAATTTTACCTGAAATGCATGTTCAATTGTAAATTGTAAATTTGTTAAATTTAGGATAAATAAATAAATAAATAAAATAAATGAGTGCTTAAGAAAGCAAAATCACATTAGAGGTTAGGAATACAATACAGTACAAAGGAAAATCGAACGTGCGACCTCGTTTATAACATCGAATACGAATAATATGATATTATTTATTTGAATGACGCCATTACCGAATCATCGCTTCAGCAAGAAGATTGCGATAAATTAGACTGTTTTTGTAGTTTCTCGGAAATTAAAACTATTAAAGTGACTTTTATTTACTTATGTTTGAACTAGATTTGATGTGATGTAATGTTAGATATATAATCAATATGTAGTATACTAAAATCTTTTCAGCAAAGCATCGTGACTATATAGTTAAGGCGTTTTCATGGGACATTGATTTTACATTTTTTATATCTTTTGATTGTGTTATATGTCAAAAGGGCTGGGTTTAATATTAGTTTGATCGTGATAAGAATGTTATGTAATTATATATTCAACAGGATGCTAGAACAGATTTGTTTTTCTTGTGTCTTATGAGAAAAGTAACTTTTGAGGTTAGTTGTTAATATTTTTTTTTTATTTGTGTAATTTATATTCAAAATCTGTAATTTTTGGCATGAATAAAAATTCAATCAATCATTGATTCAATCTTTTATCTATACTAATATTATAAAGCTGAAAAGTTTGTTTGTTTGTACGCACTAATCTCAGGAACTACTCATCCGATTTGAAAAATTCTTTCAGTGTTAGATAGTCCATTTATTGAGGAAGGCTATAGGCTATATATGTACCACGGGCGAAGCCGGGGCGGACTGCAAGTTTTACATAAATATCAATTTACAGATGTCTGTTCGTCTGTCGCCAGACATCTCATGAACTTTGACAGCTGAAATTTACAGATATGAAGTATTCCTGTTGCCGCTCTTACCAAAAATGATATAAAATGAGGTTAAGTAACTGATGGCGCGGTCTTAAATTTGATGGGTGTATAATTTTGTGCAGTTTATCTAGTAATAGCTCATTTGTGTAGAATCCTTAGTACAAGTCCGATCCACGTTTGAATGATATTTTAATATATACAAATATACTTATTAATAAATAAATGAAATAAAATGAAACAGACTGTATGGATTGATATTAAGCTAGCTAGATTGAGCGCCCGGCTGCACTCGCGTTGCACTCGATAAAAATCTATACTACTCGTACTATACAGTATAGTCTATACTAGACAATAATGTATCTTTATATTAATTAAATTGTTTTTTGAAATTGGATGATAAGTGACATTATACGCGTTCGAACAAACTTTAGATTTGTTTGTATGTAACAAACTCCAAAACGACTGCATCAATTTTGAAAATTCTTTCACCAATAAAAAGCTGTCTTATTCTTCAGTTAGAGATCATATTATGTGTTCTTACGCCGGAAAAGCATGCGTGAAGCCGGGGCGAAGGGCTTGTTGTGTAAGTAGTACATAGGTATATTAATTACTACAAGGTACAGGTAATTCAATACTTTCGAGGATACCCGCGTTGCATTGTCAGTATGCCATGACGTCACATAACGGAAACTCGTTTTAACATTCGAACTAGGTTTCCACACCTGACTTATATTATTAATTGCATGCAGATGTAGAGTCAAAAAACCATCTTATTTTATACTAAACTGTTTTATATTTATATTATATTATGTCATTAGTAACGTTTTTATGATACACAACTGTATACGTGTATATTGAATTTCATCAAAATCTGTTCAGCCGTTTAGGCGCAACAATGTAATGTATAGACACCAAGTGTACCTACTTCCGCGTGTATATTGATAACACTCATCAAGATATAGTTAATTCTCACTATGAAAATTATTATACTTGTTAGTAATTTCTAGAACATCTAGTATTTATCTATCCTCACATGATATTCTAGTCTACACACAGAACACTATTTTCTGCAGACATAAAATTTCCATAATATTATAAAGTCGAAAGTTTGTATGGATGGGCGGATGTTTGGACCACTTGCACGCGAAAATAGCTAATTGCATCTGTATGAAATTTGATACAGAGATAGATCATAATATTTCTAGCACATAGGCCTTTTAACCGAGTCCCGCGAGTAGTCTCCATTAGAACTTAGGTAACTTTCACCCGGGTACCCAGGCGACGCCGCGGGTTACAACCAGTAGACAATAACAAGCAACAACAAATTTTCCACACAATTACATACCTAATGTCACACACAAATGACAAGCAATTCGCAACAACACATTCAAAACATCGTATACTAAAATGCACCATAACATAATAACGAAAACATTAAATAACAATAAATAAATTGATAAACAACAAGCAACCAACCGTCAACACACAATCCGAGTAAAATGGCACTAAACAATACTCTCATGGTGTCGGAGCGCGCGTGCAGAGCGGCGCTTGATTTGTTTTAAACTGATAAATTCATTAACATAACATACATACGACATACTGAAATTATATCACATGCCTCGTTTACAGGATGCGCCTGCTATGTGCTGATCCAGCTATCCTTTTTCATATTTTGAGTTATTTTTGGACGGTTGCTAATCTATACTAATGTTATAAAGCTGAAGAGTTTGTTTGATAGTACTAATCTCAGGAACTAGTGGTCCGATTTAAAAAATTCTTTCAGTGTTAGATAGCCCATTTATTGAGGAAGGTTATAGGCTATATATGTACCACGGGCGAAGTCGGGGCGGAACGCTAGTAAAATATATTATTTGTTGAGCACGTGTTGTATTATATTCTGGCTGCTGGCTTATATTCATAGTAATAATTGTAAAATCCGATTATGTGTACAAACAACTCATGTAATAAGCTATTTAATTAATGTACATTTTACAATAACTATGAAACATAAGCCATACAATATAAGTCATACCACTAACAGACTCATCTCTGTTATCTTATTTACTTAAAAAAATATGTTTTTACCAGACGCGTGACTATATTGAAGATTTTAAGAATACTTATCATGATGAGAACTTAATAAAATAGCGAATTTTGGCTTATAGTTATAACCAATTTCATATTAAATATAATGTACGTTTATCTACATCTAGGTACACGAATATTGTAAAGAGGAAGAAATTGTATTTTTTGTTCGTTTGTTTGTAATGGATGAACTCAAAAAACACTGGACCGATTTTAAAAATTCCTTCACCATTTGAAAGCTGCAACTTCGCTGAGTGACATAGGCTCATATATGTACTACTAGCGATTCGCCCCGGCTTCGCCCATGGTACATATATAACCTAGAGCCTTCCTCAATAAATGGGCTATATAACACTGAAAGAATTTTTCAAATCGGACCAGTAGTTCAACAAACAAATTCTACAGCATTAACATATAAGTATGGATGTTTGTTACATCAGAACCTTTGACTTTTAACTTTGAAAACATGAAAAAAATAGACATAACTAAACTTTTACACACAAAAACTAAAGCTCAGAGTTTACTTAGGTGTTCTAGACACAATGAAAATATAAATTATGAAGTAATTAAACTAGATTCGTTTCAAATAACACCAATTTTAAAATAATAATAACGCAGCCAACACTAATCTAGCTGAATTCAGACAATATTAAATGTATAGAACAACATTTTTAATTAATTTTATTTATTTACTCGTGCCCGCAACCAAACACTACGTTTAATTACGTTTCGTATTTAGTTTCTGTTGTTTATTGTTATTATTTGTGTGTTTGTATGTGTCCAAATGCTTTTTCTTACCTTTCAATAACTTGTATCAATAGCTTATTAACTCTGTGTGTTAATTAAACAATAATATCGTCCAATAATTTCACCATTATCATACAGACATACATACTTACAGTCGTTACATATTTTGTTGCGATAATGCCGACTGATAACCTGCGATAAGGTGAAATTGATAGCATTTCTATATTTTGTTTTCTTCATTGGCTACATGTGACGTGGAGTTGTGGGTTGTAATGTGATCTTTTGTTGACCCCTGGGGCATGACGGGTCGTATCTAGTGGGGATTATTAATTTATTAGTTAATTATATAACTATTTTGCCAGTGTTCAAACTCGATCATTGTTTATGAAATAGATTGTCCTACTAATATTATAAATGCGAAAGTTTGTGAGGATGGATGTATGCGAATGTGTATGTTTGTTACTCTTTCACGCAAAAACTACTTAATCGATTGCAATGATATTTGGTACGTAGATAGCTGAACAACTGGAATAACACATAGGCATTTTATCGCGATATTCCTACGTGATACAGGCTTACGCGGGAGAACCCGCTGGGCGCGGTTAGTATAAGATGTTTTAAGAATTTGAAATACATGTTTTTGATAATGGATAATTGCGCCTCAGGATGGGCAACTAGCGAAGGGTCTGAAAACGAACGACTGCTGTGGGACACGTGGTAGAAGTGCGATGTGTGTGGTTTTATTTCCCCACACACACAACGAAAAGGGTTGCTTTTGTTTCCAATATTGCCTCATACTAGAGTCTCGTAAATTGTAAATGGTCAACATGTAAAAGTTTACAGTTTACCGCCAACTATCATTAGGATCTAACTGTAATATTATACTATCTGTGTTTCAAGGATACGCCTATTTAGAATATTATTAAATAGCTTCCCCATATTACATTCACAAATTCCATACGCAAACATCATTAGTACATCCAATCTGTTATAGATCAACTTTTCACATTATTTGATATCCATAAACACAAACATTATTTATAGGACAGAAATTATAATAATAAAATGATACGATATTAAAGACAACCTAATTTTCGCTTGAAATGTAAAGTAGCAAAACTTTTTTTATTTCAACGCCATCTATACTTATATAATTGGCCTATGTAATGCAAAAGTTAAGCATAAACATAAATTACAATTAGTTCCTTAATTTACTTATAGATGTCACTGATTTGTAATTTTCTTGTGCAAGTCTTAATTTTAATTATATTTTTATCAACTACAACTATAAAATTAAATTTTAACTGGCGTCGTTGTAAAGTAACGTGCTTTAAAATTTCAAATTCTTATTTTCTGTTCACCTAATGTCAAAATTGACAGCTCACCGCGCGCTTCGCATAATAAATTCGAAAATTAAAAATAAAATTCGCACTGATCACTAGCGCTCGTCGTTTTTGACATTGCAAACCATCGGCCTTGCGCCAACCTTGCTCCTCAAGGATTTGTCCTTCCCGCAAGGCTACGGCCTCAGAGCAAGGGCAACCTTCGCACAGAAGGTTGCGGGCAGGGCCATCTGCAAACCTTGGATTCAAGGTTCCATCATTTGCTAAGGTTACCGTTTCGCGTATTTCTCGGAATTGATAATTATTGTATCGCTTGCGTTGTAATGACGCGTTTGTGACGTAACCATTCTTATATTATCTAGACAAGTCCGAATCGGTTTGTGCAACTTGACAAAGGATTTTTTTTAATTTTAGAATTTTATGAAGAGTAATGTCGGAATGCACAATTATAAAATATCGTATAGTTTCATCCATATTGGGGCATTGCTTCATTTATTAATACATTGGACGTTATATTTCAAAATTAAAATTAGACGATATTATTTTTATAGGGTCTGTATAGTAAGAGAATAAATAAAACAAAATTTCATGCAAATTACAATCATTTTATTACATCTAAAGTCCATAGAAATGTATAAAAGTACAAAATAATAATTTAGGTACTTAATTAGTGACTAACAAGGAAATGTAACATATTTTATAAGATTTATTATCGTCGAGGTAATAATGAAATCCTTCATAATTGCGATTGATTCATCAATTTATATTATTACAATCCAATATAAAGATTCAAATCATATAAAAGAAATAACTTAGCAATTAAAAAATTAGGTATTATTAATATTATAGGTAATCGAAATTGTTCGGTAACTCAAAAATATATTAAATAATTGTTATTGCAATAAAAAAGTCAAAACATGGCAACAAAACTTTAAATGTCTAACTCATTACTCCTACTGAAAACGAATGTTATAAATTAATGTCAAAAATTACATAGTATTTATATTTCTTTCTAATAATCATTTTGTAATAGTATATATATCTTATAATCTCAACGAATAGATACTAAATATTAAATTATAACTTTTAATAAGCTACAATAAAAATACTGACGATAGATAAATGATCATTTAGATTAAAAAAAATATTTTTTTAATCTAAATTACCATTATAGTTATGAAAATGTCATTGCATGTAAAAATTCATCCATTACAAATAAAAAGTAAAAAAATAGTATAACAAAATTTAATAAGTCCAGCTTTGTTCATGTTAAATAAACCACAGATAAAATTAAATTCCGTAAATTCTGAATTATAACTGGCAACATCGCCTATTATGACAGCTTGTCTGTCTATTTCGGTAAATGGATGACATTCGAGTCAAAAATCAAGTTTCGAGCTATAATAATGAAGTATTTTAAGCAATGTATTGTGAAAATTAGCAAATAGAATATAATTATCATTATACACAGAACTTATACATTTAAATGGCAATTTACAACAAATTATAAATAATACATCTAACAAGAAAGCTATTTAAAACTAGATGGCGTCACCTGTGCTAATTATTGCTAGAAGTTACGATTTTGTTGAGAGAGCTAAGATTTTTAGTATTAAATAAACACGCTTTTACACAAATCATAGTTTACAAAGAAAGTCTAATTATTACTGGAGCTTCCAAATAGTTTTACAACACCTTCATTACTTCTAGTAGCTTTTAATATTGGTATTTTAGTGAGTGTATTTGCAAGTTGACATATTTGACTTTGTTGGCCTCAAGCTACTGGTTTAGAACAAATATAAAAGTTTAAAGGGTGATTTCAAGATCGTTTTAGTTAATATTAATAAAATATCTTTCTAATAACAACCCAATGAACTTGAAACACTTCCTTAAACTGAAAGTCTAAAGTAACGACATTTACACTAAATTTTTAAGTCATTTCTAAAGACCGTTCTAGTATTTTCTCGTGTCTTCGTAATAACAACCTAATTAAACTGAAACTTCCTTGAACAGAAAGTCGAAATTAATGCAATTTTTGCCAAAACTTATATACACGTCCTAAACCAGTAACGACATGCAGGTCTTCCCAATCCGTGCCCCCAGGTTGAACAGCTCTCCCGAAGCGGAAGGCCAGGTGTTCCCAGGCGTGGCCCCGCGGCGGCTAGAACACCTCCTTGCGGAAGTGGAAGCCGAACTGGTCGCACTTGGCGCGCAGCGAGCGCGCGAGCAGCGGCGGGCCGCAGTAGAACACGGACACCTTCCCGCGGCGCTGCGCCGCGAGCCGCTGGAACACCTTGTCCCAGTTGGGGCGGCCCGCGTTCGTGCGCGTCTTCAGACCGGTTATAAGGTCGCGTTTGCCCTACAATGCGAGGGGTTCTTTGTAATTTTCGGGCTCGGTTTTCGTATCTCAAAAGGAGAAAATGGAACCACTGTGGGATCACTTTGTTGTTCGTCTGTTTGTATGTCTGTCTATCATGAGGTACCATGGTGAAATTTATATCATTTACTTATCTCTGAAAACTTCTAAGCGACCTCAATCAAAAGATTAAGCTGCTAAGCTAGACACAATAAAATTAAATCCTACAAGGTTAGGTTAGGATTAGGCTTACTGTGATAGGGTGAACTCGGAATCTTGAAATTTGGTAGTACCACAGATAACACAATACTATTTAGGTAGTATCTAATATCTTAGCACAAATAAAGGAATTGCGAAAAACATTAATTTTACGGGTTTATACCCCACGGGGCGCAAACTCAAATCACTAATGAGTGTGTGCGTTGTTAATGTTAGTGTTCTAGTGTAAATTTGATGGTGTTGTTATTGTTTCGTTATAGTTTA
>NC_052126.1:6446080-6450434 GCF_012273895.1 Zerene cesonia
CCCTACAATGCGAGGGGTTCTTTGTAATTTTCGGGGCTCGGGTTTCGTATCTCAAAAGGAGAAAATGGAATCACTTTGTTGTCCGTCTGTTTGTATGTCTGTACATCATGAGGTACCATGGTGAAATTTATATCATTTACTTATCGCTGAAAACTTCTAAGCGACCTCAATCAAAAGATTAAGCTGCTAAGCTAGACACAATAAAATCAAATCCTACAAGGTTAGGTTAGGATTAGGCCTACTGGGGTAGGGTGAAATCTTGAAATTTGGTAGTACCACAGATAACATAATACTATGTTAGGTAGTATCTAATATCTTGTAGCACAAATAAAGGAATTGCAAAAACATTAATTTTACGGGTTTATACCCCACGGGGCGCAAATTCAAATCACTAATTAGTTTGTGCGTTGTTAATGTTAGTGTTCTAGTTGATGGTGTTATTGTTTCATTTTAGTTTAATTATGTAATTGTTAATATTGCAATGAGAGTCAGTGGTGTGAGGTGGGCTCTGGGGCGGCGGGGCTCTGGGGCGGCGGGCACCTTGTCGTGCAGCAGGTCGAGCGCGAGCTGCAGGCCGAGCGCGCGCATGTCGGCGCGCTGCAGCGCGCTGGTGATGTACATGTGCATCTCGAGGAAGCGCGCGCCGCCCGCCGCCGCCTGGTCGATCTCCAGCTGCGACAGCAGCGACACGAACCACTCGAACGAGCGCTGCTCGCGGTTTATCCAGAAGAAGTCCACCTGCAAAGCCAGTGTTGTCGGATGACAATTTGTTTTGATTCTATTGGATAGTTGCCAGTTAGATTCAGATCTCCCTTTTCATAATATTACATTAATGTCGAATCACTTAGAAACGTTCGGCCCTACTACCCTCACTTTAAATAAAAATAAAAATAAATTAATAGTGTAGTAGTAATTGTTTGTGTCTGACAGCGACTTCTTATCAAATGACCACATCAATTAGGCAGTTGTGAGGAATCACAGTACATTCTTTTTACGACCAAACTAATATTCACTCCCTTCCTCCCCCTATTTTGATCTTACAATATTGAAATATATTAATACTTTACGTCTGAAAGAGATCACTTCTAAGTGATAAGTAAACAAATATTGTCAGTTTCCGTTGTTGACGTGTGAAAAGTTGTTAAGATTTAATTTTTAATTTTATAGCATTGAAATGCTTTATAAATGAGTAATTTTGAAAGTATAGAAAAAAAATTGCTTTCAAAAAACGCGGGTTCGAATCCTGCCTCGTAATCTAATTTTTTCTATTTATTCAAAATTTCTCAACTTGTTGAGATGTTAAAACGGTAAAGGAAAACATCGTGAGGAAACCGGCACGTCCAGGAATCAAAAGTTCGACGGCACGTGACATCTGGCCACCCGCACTCCCCCTGCGAGCAGTGGGGGGGGGGGCGCACCTTGTTGAGGCTCATGCCGTGGCGCGCGGGGTCGGGCCAGGCGTGGCCGCAGCGCGGGCAGGCGGCGCGCGCGCGCGCGTGGCGCAGCAGCACGCTCTGCAGCAGCGACGCGAAGGGCGTGACGCCGATGCCGGCCGCCACCAGCACCGCGTGCTGCGCGCGCATTATGTTCGACGACGCGGCGCCGTACGGCCCGTCCAGGTAGATCTGCCGGTCGGTCGGTTTGGGAATGTTGAAAACCAGTCTTGTCATCGTATACGGCTTCAAAGAACTTGATCTTGGATGAGACTTATGTATTTTTAAACGTATACTTAAACTTATATATGAAATATGTACATCGGGAACCTCCGACAGACTTTTTAAAAGCCATAATTGAATGAGAAATTTTTTGAAAGAAATATAAATAATTGAAATTAAAAAAAAATATTAATTTTATAAGTGATAATTGAAATATGACACGGGGGTTCCTAAAGGATAAATATTAGGACCTACACTGTGTTTATAAATATCTATTCAAATTGCTTAAAATTGAGACTATGTACTGATGACAAAACTAAAAAAAAATTATAGGTTTCTTTTACAAATATCTACTTCCTACAAATATTATAAATGCAAAAGTTTGTGAGAATGTGTGTATGTTTGTCACTCTTTCATGCAAAACTATTGATCCGATTGCAATGAAATTTGGTACGTGGACAGCTGGACAACTGGAGTAACATATAGGCAACTTTTATCCCGATATTCCTACGGGATACAGACTTACGCGTGAAGCCGCGGGGCGCAGCTAGTTACATATAATTCTGTGTAAAATTTATTCCTAGACGCTCAATGTAAAAAGACGTGTGCTAATTTAATAAGAGAAGAACATACAACAGAGTCTAGGGTCAACGTAACGGCTGCTCATATAGGCAAGATATATAGAAAAACTTATCCAGATTTAAACTACATCATAAAGGAAATCCAATATAAATACAACTATACGCTACGTTTTTACTACAACAGACTCACCTCAAGTGGTTTCCCCACCGGATAATGACTGCTTCCAGCTTCAGAAGGACTTTCCTCAGTGTGGACGCGCAGTTCGTTTTCCACGTCTCGTTCCGGAGAGCGACTTTTGGAGAAGCGGCGACGGGCTGTGTGGTGTGTTAGTTATAAATAAAAAGAACACTTTTAATCAATATTTATTTTGTACAATAATTGACTGATCGTGGTTTATTTTAAAGTAATTCAATAAATCGTAGACAGTACTCGACCGCTTTAGTTATGTGTGATAACTTCCATCTTTTTGTACAAATTCAGAACAAATGAAGAGATATTATTATGTATCTCATTCCATAATTAATATTCGGGTACCACCAGAAGGACAATCCCCGGTCTTTTGGAAGGCTTACGTGAGGACACAGGTCCAACAAGCAGAGGCTCTTAGAGAATTTAATGTGTTTTATTATTATTAACTGCATAAGGTAACCGAAAGGTAATAAAAACCGATAGATTATAATCTCGTTTTTTCAGTCGTCTGTCAGGTGTGACGACGGTCTATTTCAGTGCAGCTTTCAAATGAAGCGAAATTAACCAATAATTCAAATGTCCATTTCATCATTCAACATCTATCTATTGTACGTGTATGTATTTCAGTGCACATAGTATAATAGTGTGTATATATGAATACGTGTCTATATCTGTGTGTGTTTGTGAGTGAGAGTGAGAGAGAGAGAGAGTGTGAGTGTTTGTGTGCGTGTCTCACCGAGCGCGAACAAGCTGTCTCCGGAGCCGCGGCGGGCGGGCGGCGCGCAGTCGATGACGGCGGGCTTGCGGCGCATGTGCCGCACGCTGTGCGCCGCGCCCCCGCCCCCGCCGCCCCCGCCGCCCGCACCGCCCGCGCCGCCCGCGTGCTCCGACATGCACTGCGCCGACTCGGAGCGGAGGTACACGGGCGGTCTGGGAGGTAGAAGTGGGTCATGCGATGGGTCATGCGCGTAGAAGTTTTTTTTTATTATCCAAGATTGGGAAAGTATTTGACCATCGCTTCGCCTGATGGAAAGCGACAAGCGTGGTCTAGGATGGGGCACGTTTACCCAATATGCCTATTCACATTCCTTATGAACAACGTGGAGGTGGAAGTGAGAGTAGGAGTGGTAGTGGGAGTGGGTGTGGGGCAATGGAGGTGTGGGAGTTGGGAATGAGAGTTGAGGTGAGAGTGGTAAATGATTGATTTGGTGTTGGGAAGGAGTGGGAATAGAAGAAAAAAAATATGAAGAACAATAAGGAAACACTCACTGTCCGAAAAAATGTCATTAAAATAAATGAATGATATCGTATACAAGTAAAGTCATATCATGTTTCAAGTTTGTACCAAGAATTAACGAAAACCGCCTTCCAACTATCAGAACTCGATGAAATTTAAATAGGACAATACGACAGGCACTAGCTCTCAAATAAATAAAAACCACCAAATTCGGTTCACTCAGCAGAAAGTTCTGATCTAGAATTTATAGCCTCTTTTTTTACCTTTCATACTTATATTTACTTTTTCTTTTTCTAAACTTGGTATCCCTGGAGGGCTTTTAAATAAATAAGGCATTAAAATACTAATTGCGCTTATGTATCTTTGACATATTATATACTTACGTATTGGTTTTCTGTTTGCTCTGAACATCGTTGAAAACATCCGGCATCGAGCTGGATTTTTCAATCTTCTTTAACGGCGACAAGAAACTCTGTCGCGCGATTTGCACCGGAGATAATGCTGTTAAGTATTGTCAATTGTATTTTATATTGTTTTGTTTTTTAAAAGGGAATTAGACTTAAATTTGTCATTTTATGTTTTGCCTCTCTTTTCTAGTGCTACGTTTGCTACTTTGTAGAGAGCAGGTGAAACAACATTATAGGAAATGCCTTACGTGTTTACGATTTTCGAAGGCATCTAGAGTGCAGTT
>NC_052126.1:6451434-6457476 GCF_012273895.1 Zerene cesonia
TAGATTTAGTTTGATCTTATGAGTCTAATGTCACCAGTTGATTTATCACGGTGGGCGGTAACGTTATGTTTTGTTTTTGTTATTGCATTATATAGTTTTTTAGTTATTTTGTTTTAGAAGGATATTTTGTTGTTTTTTGATACGGACTAGTCCTCGGTGGGCGGAATGTCTAATTTCGTATTAACTTGTTAAGTTACGGTTTTATCTTTGTTTATTACCACGAGATGGCGCTGCTCGTGATTGAGTCGCGCTGGCGAAATGGTTTTGTAATTAAACATAAGAAATCACGAAATTAAACAAAAGCTGTCCTGCTCAAACGTCTGTCAACGTGTAAATGTTGAAAAAAAAAAGTGTCTTCTGGAAGTTTTATTGGTATATCAAACCTGGAAGTTTTTGTGTTTTTATCTTGTATTTTGTACACACAAGAGTTAGATGTTTTTATTGCAAATTTAGTTGATAATTCTTATGCTGTTTTTTGTTTGTCCATGTATCATAGATTCAATTTTAAGAGACGACGTATTTCTTACTTCAACGAAGGTAAACAAAACTCATATAATTCAGTTCAAAATGCAAAAAATAATATCAATTTCGATACTCGGTCCACTTAAGAAAAAACAATCATGTCGTATAATTTTCCAACAAAATTCATTAATTATTATTTTTAACGAAAAACTAAACCGATGGCGCCGAAATACAGACGAAAGTTCCGATGTAAAAAAAAGCAACAAAAATACAGTCGAATAACCTCTCATATTTTGAAATCGGTTGAAAATATAATATTAGATACACATATATATAGATACACATGAACAAACACACAAAACCTTTAAACGCAGTGCCGTCGTCACAGCAGAAGGCGTCGTTATCGAAGGCGAGCGGCGACGCGTCGCCCTTGCGGCTGCTCTTGCTCTGGGTGGAGTTGCTTCGGCACTTCCTGGATTAGGTTTGGAAACGGTAATTATTTAAGCTTTAAAGACTTTTAACCTCGGCTTCTTCCGCGGTACATATTTAGACTATTTCACACAGGGATCTTGCAGCTTTGCAATGGTGAAAGAGTTTTTGAAATCGGTCCAGTTTTTACGTGAAAACGTTATAAAAGTCCTTTTTATGACATTAGCGTCGAAAAAGTTGGGCAGTCACTAAGAATTTCCTGTAATTTTCCCATTAGTAAAATTTTAATAATGTCTTGTTTATTGGCTTATTGCGGGTTATTTTCTTACAAAGTATTATTTACACACACACACACTCACTCACCAACCCACCCACTCGCAATAACTCACGTGTGTCCCTGTAAGCGCAACTGCTCCTGCTCGAAGTACGAGTAGAGGCGGTTGGTCCACTCGCCCACGCCGCGGATGTGAAGCCAGATGTAATCTAAAATGTAATAATTTAATTAAACGCATAGATAAAGAAGAAGAAACGGGAATTTAATTGATTTTTATGTTTGTTATTTTTTATCTTGACGCAGACGTTTCAAACTCTTTATAGTTAGGTAGACTGATTAAAATAAAATTTATCAACAAAATAAACAAAAATGATTTGTTATGTAAGATATATGTGTGAACTCGCAAAACTTTATGGCCGATCCGTAGCTAACCGCATTACGCTGCGCAGAACTCAAAATCAGGTATCAGTGGGACGTGGGGGCGACTGTACATTCTAGCGAGTACTATACGTATGGTGATGTGTGCGTTATTTGTACCTTTCGGTGCATGTCTCCATGTATGGTTATTGTGTAGTTAGTGTGTGTGTGTGTGCGTGCGTGCGTGCGTGCGTGCGTGCGTGCGTGCGTGCGTGCGTGCGCGTGTGTGTCTGTGTGTGTGTGCGCGTGCGCGCTCACCTTCCTGCTCGGGCGCGCTGCTGACGGTGAAGGGGTGCCACTCGTAGCGCGCGACGGCCGGCACGCACACGAACACGTAGTCGCCGGCGCGGAAGTGGAACAGCGGCGGCCGTCGCACCACCAGCTGCGTCACGCGCGACGGCAGCAGCACGCCCGACGCGATGTACGTCTTGCCGCGCTCCGACCTGCCGCACGCGACCTCGTTACCGTGGCAACGGGCACCGCACGCGCCGTTACCGTGGCAACGGGCACCGCACGCGCCGTTACCGTGGCAACGGGCACCGCACGCGCCGTTATCATAGCAACGGGACACCGCCGCGTGTACGGACAGCGGTATGGGATAAGTAGCGCGTGGCGCTGGTTTGGTTGCCAAAGTAACCGGCGGTGTTTACCAGTAGGGGGTTTGAAATATGTTGCGTAACAAGCTGCGCGTGATGCTAATTTGGTAACCATAACAACAACTGGGGTTATAAATAAAAGAAGCCTTTGATCCATAATAACGCGCATATAATGGTATCAGCCATTAATGTTTTCTGTATGATAATATTATATTAAAACAAATAACAATACATATTACTTCAATAAAAAAAAATGTCTTGTATGTGACACCACCTTCATTTTTTCTATATATTCACTGATCCCAACATCCACAAACAGCATAAGATAAAAAAAAAGAAAACTAAAAGAATATCCTCACATTGTCCAGCTGAGCCTCAATATCCTCTCAATCACATATATAGTACCAGGTGCGATGAACCACTTCCAGAAGTTTGGTGCGTGCACAATGAGCAAGGCCCAGAACGGGATATACAGCAGGTGGGTGAAGTAGAACACCTGGAAAATATTAGTTTTGAGTTTAAATATCGGAATATATGTAAAACACAATAGATATTTCTGGTCACTACTATCACTGGTACATTCGTTTATCTTGTAGGTTTATGTTACATTTTTCTTTCCTCTGGTAGTACTTGTAAACGTACAGTACATATAGTACCCTCAGTCAGTACTGTTGTTTCAGAGACAAAAGCGTAAAATATTTTATGATGTATGTACTATGTATACATCCACGTACTTAACTATTTTACAAAATTAATTTTGAAAGGTAGACAATTCGCGCGAGTCCCTATTGTCACCTAATTGACAAGACCATATTGTTTTTTCATCAGATCTTAAAATCCAAATTCAAACATTCTTCCATGCTCCCAAACCACTTTATTCAACATTAAACCAAAAAAATACCACGCAAGTCCCCTAACCTTACCATACCATATCATTTTTCCATCCGATCTTTAATTCAAATTCAAACAACCCTCCACACCCCCAACCCCCAGCAGCACGAAGCACGCAGCACGCAGCACGCAGCACGCAGCACGCAGCACGCAGCACGCAGCACGCAGCACGCAGCACGCTTGGCTCACCTCGAAGCAGCCGCCGCGGCGCACGGCGGGCGCGCTGCAGGCCGCCAGCACGAGCAGCGCGGCGCACAGCGCCAGCCCCGTGGGGTTGGCGGCGCCGGGCGCCAGCCCGAACTGCCGCGGCCGCGCCGTGCCCAGCCACTCCCACGTCGTCCAGTTCTGCGCGTTCAGCTGCGGGTCGTTCACCACTACGAGGCCTGGAAGAAGAATATTGAAATTAAATAATCACCTTTAAATATCGGATCGTATACCGAGATCGATAGTACGCCTTATCTCGTGCCAGTATAAAGTCTAGAAATGCTCATTAGAAAATTCATCCAACGATGTACGCGTAGCAAGACTGTGGCGACCAGCTGACCAGCCGCACAACTGGTTCTGCGTGCCCTTCTTCTCCTCGCCCGCGCTGGCCGTAGCGCATGTTCGCGAGGCCTACGACAGAGACATCTCGGCTAGCTTGGACGACGAATGTGCGCTTGATTTCATGCTTATATACTGTAACGTACCGTGAGCATTAAACGTAATTATTTGTGGGATAAAATCATATTTTTATTGCAACTCCCGGTAGGGAAACCACATAATTGGTGACCCCGACGTGATTAATTTACGTGCGTGATGGAAAAAGAAGACCGTTCAGATTTGGAATTAAATAAAGTCGGCGTGCGGCTGCCGCCATTTTGGCACGATGACCCAGCATTATGGTTCGCGCAGATTGAAGGACAGTTTTATTTGGCTGGTATTACATCGGACACGACGAAATTCTACCACATATCGTCTCAACTGGAGCAAAGGTTTGCGCAAGAAGTCAAAGATATAATTAAAAATCCTCCGGCGGAAAATAAATACCAAAAATTAAAAACGGAATTAATAAAGCGGCTTACTGCATCAAATTGCATATAAACCAAGAAGTTGTGTTTAGAAAGAAGAGTCGTATTATTTTTTGGAGCCAGAAGCGGCAGCGTTTTGTTTATCTTAGATTTTATTTTTAGGTGCGATTATAACTATTCTTGTTTATTGTATTTCCTACCAATATGAATAAATATAAATGACAGTTGTTCATCCGTAACACTATTTTATAGTGAAAAAATACATTGTTACACTGGCATGAGCATTTCATAATGCACAAACACTCACCAAATTAACACAAAAACTTACCAAACACACACAAATCCTCGCCAAACTCACACCCTCACAATACTCACAAAAGTTGCACAGGTGCATGAGTGTGTGCAGCGCGCTGTAGGCGACGAGCAGGACGCCGGTGAGCTTGTGCAGGTACACGTGGTGGTCCAGCGGCAGCCGCGCGCCCAGCCCCAGCGAGCGCAGCGCCGTCAGCGAGCGCCGCAGCATCAGCACCAGCACCCAGCTCGCTGTCAGGTTCAGGCATTGCCCTAGCGTTGGGGAAAGGAGGGGAGATACATAAAAACCACTCATTATTTTTAACATTTATCACATAAAACATAAAAACAACTCACCACACGCCCTCGCAAGCATGACGAACACGTTGCTGTGCCAGTACTCGACCAGCCGCGCCACAAATAGCGCGAAGTTGACGCAGAAGAAGGCGAGCAGGTAGCCGACCAGCGCGAAGTTGTTGCGGATGTACGCGAGCGTCAGCTGGTGCGGCCACAGCGCCCGCGCGCGCGCCCGCAGCGGCGCCGCGCGCGCCGGCTGCGGCGGCACCAGCCAGCGGTCGATGCTGACGTGCGTAGTATGGAGAACATTGGAAATATTGTAAACATTTGCATTGCGTAATCCTGGTGAGCCTGATCAGGAATACGACATACTCAACATAGTGTTGTATTGTCAACGATCCTTGATAAGTGTGCAAAGTTTGAATAGAGGGTCCAAATCAAAATCGGGTCGATCAAAAGAAGTCTGTCACATACAGTTAAATCAATTAAAGGCGTGTTAAAAAATTTACTTATGGAACAGACTTTAGATTGTGTGTGTACAACTTGTAGAGACTTACAATGTGTGTGTGTGTGTGTACAACTGTAGAGACCGTCACATTGCAGGAGTACAACTGTAGAGTGTATCATTTGGTGTGTGTAGCTGTAGAGAGTGTCACATTGCGTGTGTACAAGTGTAGAGTGTGACAGTGCGGGCGAGTGGGGCGCGTCACCTGATGGACAGGTTGTCGATGAGGCCGGGGTGCCGCGCGAGCTGCGCGCGCAGGTCGTCGCAGGTGATGGCGCCGCGCGCGCCGCCGCCCGCGTCGTCGAACAGCGCGGCCGTCAGCTCCAGCAGCTGCCGCGGGCTGAACTGCATGCCGTTCTCGTGCATGCACGCGCGCATCACGTGCAGCAGCTCGCGGTGCTGGATCAGCCCGTCACCTGTGGGGGGAAGGGTTTGCACACTTGCTATGTCTTGCCGAGCGTCCACTAGTTCCAAGCTCACAAACGTTCGGGAATTATTTACTCGCTTGCGAGTGGCTAATTTGTACTTTGCTTCCTTCGGTCTCTGTCCAAAAACGATACTGGTTTGGGTGGGCTACAAGTTCTTGAAAACCAAACACCCCATTCACATTGCGTTTATGGTCGCATGCCAAGCGTTTAAAGAGTCCCATAATTTACACGGTGGTGCGGTTGTAGTTGAATATAATCGTAGCTTTGGGGGGTCCCTTATGTTAATATTCCGTTAATAGTCCATGTTAATGTTAAATACTGCTTTTGAAAGAAAAAAATGTGACTTAAGTTTTTCTAATGGGGTCACTCAAATAGCACTGCAATCCGTGAAGATTCCTTTAATTTCCAAAACAATAAACAAATTTATATCCTCACCATCCAG
>NC_052126.1:6457486-6457840 GCF_012273895.1 Zerene cesonia
TTTCACAAACGTTTGGGAATTGTTTACACGCTTGCGAGTGGCTAGTTTGTACATTGCTTCCTTTGGTCTGTCAGTCTGTGTCATTTTTGGACACAGACCAAAGGAAGGGGTGGGCTACAAGTTCTTGCAAACCAAACACCCCATTCACATTGTGTTTGTGGTCGCTTGCCAAGCGTTTAAACGTCCCATAATGATAATTTACACGGTGGTGCGGTTGTAGTTAAATATTATCGTAACTTTGGGGTGTCCTTAATTTTAATATTCCGTTAATAGTCCATGTTAAGGCGAGGTGAGTTCAGCGATTAGCCTCTATTGAGGGGGTGAGGTGCGGGGTCTGAGGGAGGCACGCCCGCG
>NC_052126.1:6458840-6474505 GCF_012273895.1 Zerene cesonia
TTATTCCATTTTGTATAAGAAAAATTGAAAAAACGAACCAAAAATTTGCGAGTCTTAGAACTCACCTCGCCTTAATGTTAAATATTGCTTTTGAAAGAAATAAATGTGACTTAAGTTTTTTAGTGAAGTCACTCAAATAGCACTACAATCCGTGAAGATTCCTTAAACCTCCAAAACATTAGAAAACAATAAACAAATTTATATCCTCACCATCCAGATCGTAGACTTTGAACAGGAATCGAATCTTCTCCTCCGGCGATTGCCGCCCGAACCGATGCACCGCCGCTATGAACTCGCGTTGCGAGATTGTTCCAGAATTGTCTTCGTCGAATATTTGGAACACGCGTTCCGTGAAGAATGGCTATAATGTTTTATTTAAGTAAATTATAAATCTAGCGGTCCGCCCCGTGGTACCTAAGTGGAACGCCTACTAACGTAGTACTAGGAGTTAACGTAAAAATCCAAAAGTATCGGTAAAGTTAAATATATTTTCTAAACGGTAAAGCAGGTCCCGAGAATGTACATTCAAACAAACACTTCAGATTTATATAATCAACACGAACCGTTCATTTTGAAGGGACACAATATAACACACACAAACTCACGTTCTTAGAAACCATAATCTTCTGGAACTGTTCTCTCGTTATCTCTTTCTCGTCTCCCACTGTGTCGCGAAACAGCTTCTCTAGTCTATCTACACTCGGCTTGTCTATGCCTGCCCTTGGTCTGAAAGGGATTTTATAAAGGTTATTTAAGTTTTATTAGTAATTTTTACAGATTAAAAAAAATTGGACAAGAGGCAGGATTCGAACCCGTATTTTTTTGCCAGTTGTTCAGGAAGCGGACTTCTTTCACAATAAGTCAAGCAATTCAGTCTTAGGAAGCAGACATATTCCATATCTGATTCATTTATATATTTTGTTTCATAAGAAAGTAACAATGTGATTCTGTGTAAAACTCAAAAGGAATTTGGGTTGGCCTCATCGGGGGTCGAACCCAAGACCCTTCGGTTGTACACTCTCGCACTCTCTGTACTAGAAGCAGTGTATGATAAATAAATAATAACTGAAACTTATACAGAAATATTAAATACTTAAATTATCTGTGATCGTCACAGCAATAAATACAATTAGAAGATAGTAAGAAAATATTTTTAACAAAATCGTAAATAAAACTTTATCGGGTTTAAATTGAGTTAACAGTCAAAATAAACATACCTATTAGTAGTGACGGCAGATAGGAAATCCATGATTTCTTCAGCCGTCGCCCACCCGTCACCATCGGTGTCGACAACACGTAAAAACTTCTTTGTTACCTAGAATTTAAAGTAGAATTATGTCTACTGAAATTGAAAATTTTCCCTAGAAACCCTAACTGCTTAGTATTGTTTCGGATCATACAAAAGAAATTTCAATTCCCATTTAGTTACTGATATATTATAACCGTCGCATCTAACAGACGCGTCACAACAGACACATCAGTTACGTAGCGTTTCGCTGCCGAACATACAAATTGCTACTTTAATTAAACTAAAAATAACCTGTGTCTCAACCCTCCTCAACCACTTAATTCATATTAAGGACAGACTAACAAATCCACATTCATAAGATAACTACATCTTAAAAACCCAAGCCGTAACTTTTATTATTTTTTTTTAATTTATTCGGTTCACAAAATGGAATAGACACAAATAGAACTGAAAACGTATAGAAAATTAAGAATTAAGAATACATACGAAAGAAGGATAGTTTTAAAACTGAAACTTACAACTTTATTCTTCAAGATTAGCTTAAAGGCTTCAGGGGTGATCACCTCATCACCACAGAGCACATACGCCACGCTCTCCACTTGTTCTACGAAGTCTAATTGTTTTTCATCCCTGCAATATATGCGTAACATAAAAATTTAATTTTTAGTTTTATAGCATTGAAATGCTTTATATAAAATTGTGATATAAAGATGTTAGATTTAATATTTGCTCATAGTTTGTTAGAAGGTTGTTATAATAGACGTAAAATTACATAGGAAGTAATTTTAATAGGAAAACTGTACTTTTTTTCATAAAACTTTGTCCGAGAACTACTGTTTGTTATCCCAAATAAAGAAAGATAAGAGAAACGAAAAGTTCCATGACACGTGAAACGTCCTTGCAGTGGGATAATGTGTATGATGGTGATAATGATGATGATTAATAATCAAATATTCATCACAATAAAAACAAAAAACAAATAAATACTTACGTCAATCTAATTTTCAAGAATTCGATCCAGTCTTCTTGCACCAAGTGGTCGTTCGCCTCCACGTCGAAAAGTCGAAATATTCTGTCCAAAAAATCCTGGAATGCAGACAAAAATAAATTACATAAAAAAACTTAAAATAAATGCAGATGGAATTTCAGGAATCAATCAAACTATGTTTCTAATTAATATCAATGTTGTAGCGTAGTTGTTCGATGTAGTTTTATCTAACTGTCTTCTATTTTTGGTGTTTTAAAGTTAACATATTAATATTATAATTTCAACTAAACACAAAACTTTAATTCCTTAGCAAATATATTTAACTTACGGCTAATTACAAAACATAAAAAAAATTCAAATGCAAATAGAACTCATATGTATTTTTCAATGACTTTGTCACACGGCCAACATTCGATTTTGACCTACCCGCGTTACGTTTTTATAAATTTGGTTTTTCTTTCTCAAAATTAAACGAATACTAGCGTTTTAGTGTTTTGAAGGTCTTCATAAATATAATATTAAACAAATGTCACGAATGTATCAATAGGTTTATTAATACGTAGTTAAAGTAATCACTCATTATGAAATAAGCTATCAGATTTTTTTACCATTAATTATACAAGAAACCAATTAATTTGAAACATCGTACATGAAAACATTTAACATATTAATGAGCACATTCACATCGGATAAGAAAAACCACGGAACGTTAATTACCCGCGCTGTCAAATATATGACAGATGACAGCTGTCAGTGCGCTGTCAAAGTTGCGGTTGACGTGCGCGCGGGCGGGATCCGTGAATGATTATGTCGAAACGATTTAGGTAATAGCCTAATGTGACATATATATTAATTTTTTGTATTAATCGCATTAACATTACCGTTAATATATATTTTTTAACTTTCTACATGACTGTGAAGTTTTACTTCATAATAATCATTTTAACAACAATATGGCATAGTATTTTTGTATGTTTGTTAAGTTTTCACGCAAAATACACTGGTCTAAGATCAAAAATTCTCTAACCATTAGAAAGCTGCAACTTCACTGATACATAGGCTATAAAAGTACCACGAGCGAAGCCGGAGTGAACAGCTAGTGCACTATAAAGAAAAAAAACTAGCATTTACACTTGCTAAGGGTATGTAGTACCTTTTCAAAGTCACGCAATTAAAGTAATTATCATCTTGCATTTCTCGTGACGTGTCAAGGTGTCATATCTCACGACACCCGTATCTGCCATCGTGTGACAGGTGTTAGAATGATGTTAGACACTAGCTTACTGCGCGTGGTTTTGGTCGTTATTATATGATGTCTTCAATCTTAGACATATATGGTTTTAATATAGCACCTTCAAGTTTTTTGTTGAAAAAATTTGAATAAATAATCTCGTCCTTTTTCAACCGACTTAAAAAAGGAGCAGGCTATCAATTTAAGTTATTTTATGTGTGCCTGATAATTTATTACTGTATAAAACGATTTTTATGATTCTTTTTTAAAAAGAAAGTGCCTTCCCCAATAAAATTTGCTCAATTTCTTAATAATTTTATTTGTAGTCGCTTTTATAACTCCCACTAAACTTATAACTGGCTCCTGTACTATAATTATAAGCATGATATCTTTATCAATATTTGCTATGGCAATAACAAATCGCCTGTAGTGCTAACAAATAGTAGTTTACGACAAGTTTCAATTACTTATAACTCATGCAAGTAAACTGAAACGCCCATTGCATGTTTATGGACACTTTCCAAGACTTCATTTATAATCACATAATTATTATACTTAACTTCACTTTACCCCTGCCTTTACTCGGGGACAAATAATAATATTGATTTAATCTAGTTATCTTAGAATCCTACTAATATTATAAATGCGAAAGTTTGTAAGGATGTGTGTGCGTTTGTTGCTCTTTCACGCAAAAACTACTGAACCGATTGCAGTGAAATTTGGTACGTAGAATGCTGGACAACTGGAATAATATATAGGCAACTTTTTATCCCGATATTCCTACGGGATACGGACTTACGCGGGTGAAACCGCGGGTGGTTGCTTATACGCTGATAAACTTTAAAAAAACATAATGTATTTTTAACTACCTAATATAGTTTTTATTTATAGGCAACAACGGTCGATTTTGAATTCTAAATTGAAAGTTAATAAGGTCTAAATCTCCAATACAAACCAACTTACAAATATATTATACAAGCATATAGATACAGATTAATAAACACAGATACTGACGTCCACATACATTTGACGCGTCTGACAAGTTAATCTGTGATTATACAAACAGAGAACCCTTATAGCCTGAAGGTTTCTAAAATTAAGCTTAGCAAGTCACTAGTCGTATGATTAATTTAAAGCTATCTGCAAACATTTTTATTGTGGGCGTGTGCTTGTCTCCCTCTGAAACAATTTTCTTCACGAATTACGCCAGCCCGCAATGGGGAAGCTACCACACCCCCACAGAAGATTGGTCATGCTAATGTTACTGTTTCGAGCGGTGAGGGGGGAGCTGGTGGCACGTATCCTTTTCCTAACCCGTACCACTTCAATTCCTTTATTCATTACGGTAATCTTTTCCTTATCCCTCACCTCTAAAAGCGGACAACAGTTGGCAACAGTATGACAAAATCAGATCATTTTAAGTCATTTATGTGTTTGTCTTCACAATTCACAGTCACATGGCAGTATATATATAATTGTGCACTTATCAAGGATTCAATAATTATTGTCTTACGTTTACGCTGTATAACAACAAGTTGGATAAATTAGACTTTTTCCTCATTTTTAAGGTTATTACTGAATTTGTTAATTTATTCCGTACACTTAAAACTTAAAAATGTCCAATGACTCTTATAGAAGTAAATATTGACACATTCAATGTCGTAATCATATAGTTTACGCGTAGGTACGTATCCCGTAGGAATATCGGGATAAAAAGTGTTATTCCAGTTGTCCAGCTGTCTACGTACCATATTTCATTGCAATCGGTTCAGTAGTCTTTGCGTGAAAGAGCAACAAACACACACACATTCTTACAAACTTTCGCAGTTATAATATTAGTAGGATAGGATATGTGTTAATTGTAGCAATTACATTAATTGCTCGCTGCATGCAAATCAATAAATCAGAGTCAGGTGTTAGGACATTGATCTACTTATCTGAGGTCGAAGCAATAAATCTGCCTTTAAAAGCTCATTTCCTACCCTCCGGCGTAGTATGAGCGTTTTTGGTATTTTATCTCGTGAGAAACCAGGTTTTGTACGATTAATATATCATATACTAGCTGCGCCCCGCGGTTTCACCGCGTAAGTTCGTATCCCGTAGGAATATCGGGATATTAATATATTATAATAGTTTAAAAAAACTAAAAAACACGCTTTTATCATATTTTGCAAATTGAAAAATGGAATAATTTTATCAAATTAGTGTATTGTCATCGGTCCTCAATAAATCTACAAAGTTTGAACGAAATCTGGCCGTTTAAAGTGGGTCAAAATCGCGCCCAAAGAACATACAAACATACAGGTGAAGCTAATAAAAAGCGTGTAAAAAGTAGTCAATATGTTTTTCCAGTTGTCCAGCATTCTACGTACCAAATTTCATTGCAATCGGTTCAGTAGTTTTTGCGTGAACTATCGCATTTATAATATTAGTAGGAAGGATGATACGATTAATACATATATGCTTTATTAATATCCTTATATATAAATTGTTTGTCCGCGATGGGACATGGATGATAAATATTAATCAAAGTCGCATCTGGAAACTATAATACCCTAAACCGTATACGAGAGAAATAAAAATATTTGATTTGATTTGAATAATTTTCCGTAGTAACGTGTTTATTATATTTTTCGATATCAATTACTTTATGCCGTGTTTTAAATTAAAACTTAACGTATTGTTATATACTTTAATAGCTAGCGCTCCGCCCAGGCTTCGTTCGTGGTACTTATAAATTTTGTCTCACTCAGTGCAAATGTAACATATAATGGTGAAAGAATTTTAGATATCAGCAGTTTTTGAGTAAAAACATTACAAACATACATTCAATAACTATGAACTATTTCCTCCGTATACTTTATAATTTAGATTAACAAATTACAAGTATCATAAATAATTTTACAAGTATCCTAAATAATATGACCTTGACCCAATTGCCTATAGATAAATGAAAGCAAGGTGTCCAATCAAAACATTATACCCTTTCTGTCGCCGCAGTCGGGCAAGATACTATCAAACGCGTATACATCAATGTCATCTGTTCATCGTAATCGAAGAATCGAGCCTAATGCTTATTTCGTGACGGTAAGATTAGGATCGCGCGTCTGTCACCGGCGCAGTGCAGACTTGCGTCTATTAGTCGCGAGGTAGGTTGCGATTTTAAGTCGCGGAATGTTGCAGTTATTTGGATATGACAACATGTATTGTTTGTTTAGTGTTGCAGCTTACAAAATGTGGTATGATAACAGAATGAATATTATAAAAAATACTAGCTGCGCCCCGTGGTTTCACCCACGTAAGTCCGTATCCCGTAGGAATATCTGCATAAAAAGTTGCCTATATGTTATTCCAGTTGTCCAGCTGTCTATGTACCAAATTTCATTGCAATCGGTTCAACAGTATTTGAGTGAAAGAGCAGCAATCACACACACATCCTTACAAACTTTCACGTTTATAATATTAGTAGGATGAATGTTGTTTTCCCAAAAATAAATACTTATCTGTGGCCAAATATAACGTGTAAATTGTATAATTGCGACCCTAATAAAATAAACATTATGATATAATTGGTTACAATTCATATCAAAACCACAATACGTAAGTTTCATCGTGACTCCTCCTACAGCAGTACCGCACCGCAAATAACATTTCACCCACCATACCCTTCAATAGCACTTAACGAATAAAATCAAAGAGATTATCAGCTGTTATGAAAGTTGAAATCTAAGCGTCGGCCATCTTGGTTCGTGCGACGTTGCCGCACCGCGAGGCGAGTGCTGGTCACGTACATGATAAGTCGTTAAAAGTCGCTCGTTTACTCTCCATCAAGCCAATTGCGATCGAATCAAATCCATTGCGACACAGCATTGTCCCAACAGGTCTATCTAGTTAAGACATAACATTGCTTACATATTAGTAACATAATATCTAAGTTGTTCAGGCTACATCGCACCAGTGTACCTCCATTGTTTGAATGAACTACTTAGAATTAGAACTGTTTTTATACTAGTCGTTCGTCCCGGCGCTGCCCGTAGATCCGGATTAGAGACTAAATAAAATATAGCCTATGACACTCACATGTCACTTGGTATTCAAATGGTATAAGAATTTAAATATCGGTCCAGTCGTTTCGGAGCAATTTCGATACAAATAAAGAAACAAATTTGTCCTCTTTGTAATATAAGTTTAGATGTCCTATCAGAACTTATATATCTGTATAAATTAGCAACAATATTAATAGCTGCTCAGTAAATCATATTATGGAAAGTACTGAAGAGTTTGTTTGGGTGTTTGGTTGAACTAGCTAATCTCAGGAACTACTGGTCCAATTAGAAAAATTCCTCCTGTTAGATAGCCCATTTATTAAGGAAAGCTTCAGGCTATATAACTACAGGTGCACAACCACGGGGCACAACTAATTAAATACAAATCCATGTACCAATTTGCACATATCAGAAAAATTAACTCCTAAAACTCAATAGTATTACTCAATATTATTATAAAACCAGATAAATTTCAAATAACGGTATTTAATATAAAACAGAAAATAATTTATATACTAAAGGACATCACCGACACGCTCTCGCCTAATAAAGCTCACTAACGTGCTTCACCAATCGGAATAGAAATCTTGAGATTTTTAGTAACGTGATAGAAAATATCACCGGTGAGAAATAATAGCTCTGTTATGACTGTTATTTCACAGTTCTGAACGTAATAACAAGAAGTGACATAACCCATCTATTATTTTGTGATAGATTGTGATAATTGTTGAACGTTGGATGGATGGTTGCTTGTATTAACATAAACGCTTTTAGAAAAATAACGTTTAATTTTGACTTATACATTTCATTTTTAAGTATACAATAAAACTGCTAAAATATTATGAACTCAGTACGCACATAGATTAATATCAGTAGTGAGGTAAAGAACTACTCTTAAAAACGCTATGTCCAAAATAGCTCCACTAAAAGTTCTCTTATATTTTCAACAGTGATAATTCACTGTGACCTATCACAGTTATTTTTCACAGCTATTTATTTCCCAATAACGTCACATGAATTATGATTTATTCATTACGAAACTCGTTTTGTCAGGCGTGCGATCTTTAATGTCATATAAAGTCAAAGGTATGATGAAACAGTGCGCTTGTTGCGGCAAAAAATAATTTTCTATTTTTCAAAAAATATCCTTGCTTTTGTTAAATATATAAGATTATTCTTTTTATGTCATAGCGGGCAGCTGAGCTGGTGGTCGCTTGATAAGTGATCACCACTGCCCGTGAATGTTTGCAGAGGTAGGGCTTCAGATGTGTTGCTCACTTTTAGGGGGCAAAGGATAAGATAGGATTGACGGGAAGAAAGGAGTGGACTGGGAGGGATGCGGAAAAGGATACGGGTCTCCGGCTCCCCCATTCACCTAACGAAACAAAGAAGCATGCGACTGTTTACGCCGACCTTCTGTACGGGTGTGGTGCCCGGTACGAGCTGGCCCAATTCGTTCCGAAGCGTGCTTGACTTCCTCTCAAAATAGATGATAGAAAAAAAATGGTTGCCTGTAAAGTCGGTTTTACGGACGAAGATTTTACGTGACAACGTCTTTTTCTCGGTTGAATATTTATTGATATGAATATTTTTAAATTACACAATAGGAACAAGGAATTGAATGAAAATAAGAATTGCACAAATTTTAACTATAGAAAATATATTTTGTTTACTAAAAAGACAGAGACAGAGACACAAGCACGCGCCGATTCAATGCGCCTAATTCTCTAGTGCTGCGCGCGCGGCGGACCGATCATAGTGCGGTGACTCATCGTAACGTTACCGGGCGTTACACTTTTTCATGAGTGACTCCGAGCCGCAACCTAATTTAAGACGTTGTCACGTCAAAAGTAGATCGGTCATGGTTCCATCTTTGCAAGAATTAAAACGTCACATAAAGAAATTAACAGATTCTTATAAGCAGGCAAAGAAGTAAGTGGGTCACCTGAATCATCACCGATCATAAACACTTGTAACACTGGAGATGTTACAAGTGCTTTGCCGGCCTTTCAGTGACATATACGCTGTCTTCAATTGTTCAGAAACAGCTTAGCTGATAAGTTGTTCCAGAGCTTAAAATCTAATTAATAATATAAATATCCGGATCCCACCTCCCTTGGAGTCTATTCGCCTTTCGATAAATTATAGCAAAATTCGAGAGTAAGGCATCAAAGAGAATATTTCATAGAAGCGCAGATTAATGCATTACCTGCCACGTGGCATTCATCAGTCTAGATTATGTGTGTTATGTCCAGGGCCGGATTGTTACACCATGGAGCAATCGCAAAGATCTAGCAGCTATAGCAAAGCAAGTAGATTAGATTGTCTATATGTAAACCATTCTTGTAAATTATTTGCATCAATGCTTTAGAATAGGATAATTTCTAATTTCATGTACTAACATAGTTTTTAAGCATATTGTTACTAACAAAATGAGTCTTCATAATTGCTCGATTAAATGAATAAATTATTATTTTTATTATAGCAAGGAGCAGTCAGAGAATACTTTGTATTTCCAGTCACAAGAAATTACAATTTAATTTTGATAATCTATACATCTACACTAATGTTATAAAGATGAGATTTTTGTATTTCTGTAACGAGTTTACGCAAAGACCTGGACTGATTTCAAACATTCTTTTACCATTAGGACATTGCAACTTCACTGAGTGACAGACTACATATGTAACAGGTAGTTAGATCCAAGTAAATTACAAAATTAAGATACATTGACACAGGTACACCCATTGTCGCTACACGAACAGGGAACTGGTTCTGTCATAAACATTTTACGCCCACAGCGAGGGATAAACCCATGCACCCATTGTTAAATGAGTTTTCCATGCATTAATGTGATAAAAAAACATAAAAAATTATTTTAATGCAAACTGTTTTCGTTCATTGTCAAATTATTGACCTCAACATCATTGAGGCCTCACCTATTAGCTATTACTCCTTAAACTCCAGCCCTGTCCGCTTATGCCGCTACATGTCCGATCATTTCTAAGCTAATAACCAAGCCATGTAGGGCCGTACAAGACGCTGTACCTTTCATATCGCCCCTTTAGGCCATAATGAGTGTTCATTAACTTATTTATCACGGCGTTGGTGCCGCATTTGGTGTTCCTGAACTTAATGGCAAAAACCGTTCCGAAGGTATGGAATGACACACTAATTGGATCTGTGGGACGCGCGTACTTCAATACAAGTAGGGTTGAGGAGGGGGCCGGCAGACATTGTAGGTACATTACATTGTCGCTTATGTGCACGCTTTTTTTATTTCCTTTTAGACAATTCAATTAAAATTGGTAAATCCCTTAGAATCATATAAAATATCCTACAAAGACGAAGCAGGACAAGCCAGCCAATACAAGTGTATCGATAAATTCATAAATAACATTAATGTACCAGCTATACTCCCGTAGTTTCGTCGAGTGCTTAGAGGAAATTCTCATGGGAATGACTGGTATCGTCGGCAGAAAATAGCCTATATATAAATATTTTAGCGACACTTTCGGGATTCGAAGCCGCATCTTTTTGCCATACCGCAGCGTAAAAAAAATCAATGTTATACCTACACTAATAAACAAACAATATAGAATACTAGCTGCGCCCCGCGGTCTCACCAACTGTCTACGTACCAAATTTCATTGCAACCGGTTCTGTAGCTTTTCCGTGAAAGAGCAACAAACACACACACATCCTTACAAACTTTCGCATTTATAATATTAGTAGGATACCACAGGGTCGAAACCATTTCACACGATTTTGTCCACTAGTTTCCAAACATTTCAACAGCCCTAACGCCTGCAGGCAATACTCGTAACTGAATGCAGAGCAATTATCGTAAGCCCGGGCTTAGCCAGCAATTGACAGGTAATTTCTAAGATTGATGTGCAGACCACGAATGATCATTAATAATAACTGATACAGATTTGATTGATAGCACATTGATACCTTGTTGCCTACCGTCCCGTATTGCCGCGAAGTGTGAAACACATTGTAAGAATGGCTAGAGGAAGATAGTGGATTGTCTGTCTTTTTCTTCAATGAAAATTCTTAATTTAAAAAAGACGAAACGAATCAATTGTATCAAAGCAGATACATTTTACGCGGTTTTAATCTCCTACAATTTTCTATTTATCTTTAATTTTCTATTATATATTTATCTTGTATATAAAAATCAATTGTTGTTCGTTAGTCTCGCTAAAACTCGAGAAGGGCTGAACGGATTTATCTTAGCTCAGTCATAAAATATCCGTGTAGGTCTAGGGAAGGTTTAAAAGGTGAGAACGATGGGGAAAATATGTCAAAACAATATTCTATGGCGTTACGAAGTTCGCCCGGACAGCAAGTTTTGAATAAAATCGACACATCAAAATTAGCGTTACTTCTTTGAGCTATAATATCTAAATAAATTCGTCTGCGGATAGTTAAGAGAGAGTGATATCAGGCTACTAAAACACAGTAAAGCATATCGTTTCCAGAGATCTATAGATATAGGCGTTTGAATCATTCCCAATTTGCGAATTCTGATAGAAGTCGCAATATGAGAAAAGGTGACATGTATTACAGCTGTTAATATATATTTTTTTTCAATTAAAAACTCTTTATTGTGCACCTTTACAAGAAGAGTAAAAACAGGATATAAATAACATCAGCAGTATGAAGAGCACAACAGGAGAGAAGAGCACACACAATATTTTATGACCACGAGGGATAATCCACGGAAACGGAAAACCCAAAGTTCATTTTCTCACAAAATGACTTTCTTTATGACTGCTAACCTTGATTTGCTTATCTTTTTCTGATTTCAAGCCAAACACAGCAAGCCTAACTAACACCTATAATTAAACCCAGTTTACAGCAGCCCATATGACATTACCATATGCAAATAAAGTCGTGACGTGGTGCCAAGAATTCGGTACAATCAGCTTGATTTAATGTCTTATGTGGGACAAGGTAAAGGATTTGTGAACTGGGACAGAGTTGCATACGACCGCGCCTTGTAGGTATACGAGGAATAGCTTGTGTTTAATCAGTGTGGGTTTAAATTTTGGGATTTCAAGGTGATATAATTTATTGGTGAAAAACGCACAGTATGGCTTATTAATTTAAGGTGCATTGAAATTAAATTAATAGCAATATTATTAAATTAATAATTCAGTATCGTGATTAAGCCGTAACAAACGGATTTCCAGAAAATGAAAACATATTGAACAATTTATTTAACTCTTAAATATCTATATATATAAAAGAAAGTGGTGTTAGTTACACTATATATAACTGAAGAACGGATAAACCAATTTGGCTGAAAATTTGTGCAAAGGTAGCTTGGATCCAGGAGACGGACATTTTTGACGTGACAACGTCTTAAATTAGGTTGCGACTCGGAGTCACTCATGTAAAGTGTAACGCCCGGTAACGTTACGATGAGTCACCGAACTCCGAAGTCCGCCGCGCGCGCAGCACTAGAGAATTAGGCGCATTGAATCGGCGCGTGCTTGTGTCTCTGTCTCTGTCTTTCTCGAGCGTTCTTGGCGTTGGAAAAAAAGACGTTGTCACGTAAAATCTTCGCCCGTAAAACCGACTTTACAGGCAACCATTTTTTATCCCGGAAATCCCACGGGAACGGGAACATGCGAGAAAAACTCCGGGTCTAAGTTTCCTGCGACTACGCGGGCATAGCCGCGGGCGGATAGCTAGTATTGTATAAGGAAGATTTAAGAAATAACTCGGTTTTAAAAAGTGTACAATTTGTTGGGCCTTATCAAAACAATGTTTAAACAATGCCACGTACTGTACCTGAGGACCAGGTATTGTCATTATCTTACTAGTAGGTTTATAATAAAACCCGAGTGAGGAGGACCTGTTCTTTCGTAACTAAAGTTAATTAAAGTAACTAGAACTAAATGCGTGTGTGTGTGTGTGTGTGTGTGTGTGTGTGTGTGTGTTTGCATTGAATTTATATCTTTTAGTTATTATGTCATTGTAAGCGGACCAGCTGATACTTCTACTGCGTATATTAATCCAATAAAATAAGACGTAAGACGGAACGTAATCATGTTACAGCGGCGTGTGTAATTGACTCTGAGATATAATTAATAGCGTTACTTTTATCAGTATTCAAGCGAACAAGTTATGCCGGTACTGGCTGGTTTTCTATATTTTAATCTTCTGGTAACAAAGAGCATTATTGTTAGGGTTTCGTTTAGCAAACCCTTTGAAGACTACTGTTTTTCTGCCTGTCTAGTTATCTATAGATATTTAAAAATAGCTGTTGAACGCAATGTACCCGTATAGTCATCAAACATTTTCAGGGTACAAAATATACTAACTATTTTAATCCTCTTGGGGGTAGAATTGATTAAAATCCTTTCTTAGCAGATACCTTCGTATAATGGCTGAAATAAATGGCCATAATCGGGCAGATAGTTTGCGCTGTGTATTGATTGATCAGTCAATTATCTTTGGGTTTTATATATTAAGATGAGGATGAGGATGAGGATGAGGATGAAGATGAGGATAAAGATGAGGATCCACAACAAATTATCTCTTAAATTTTTTTGAATCTGTGACAGACTATCTCCACAAACTTTTACCAATTATCTCCTAAAACCGTTTGGAACAAGAGACCTCTTATACCAGCCTAGTGATCAGCTATTATTGGAATCAATATGAACAGATTGACATGGTACATGCATAAAACCTTAATAAAAAGTATAAACCTTTCTCTCTGTTTAAAAATTTAAAACTTTTTAACGGATTTTAAACGCGATTTATTCATTACATTACTAACCCGACGTTTCGAACACTTTACAGCGAGCGTGGTCACGGGGAGTCGTCGCGCGTCGCAAATCGCGTTTAAAATCCGTTAAAAAGTTTTTAATTTCTTAATGTATAATACTTTCTCTCTGTTGTTAAACGGTGAAAATATAATGGCAATTTCCGAGTCCCCTTGTGGGGTATGTGGCTAAAACTGAAAGCATTGTGCAAAATTTCATTAATATCGGCTCTTTAGTTGGGATAAACCAGGTGACACGTAATTTATACATGATTAACGAACGGTGTGCGAGTTTGTAACAGTTTAGAGTGTGTTTTTATAATACGACTAGTTGCACCCGGCGAACGCTGTTCTGCCTTACTCTGATCATTTAGGGGGATGAAAAATAGATGTTGGCCAATTCTCATAGATACCGGATAAGCACAAAAAATTTCATCAAAATCGGTCAAGCCGTTACAGAGGGGTATGGCAACGAAAACTGTGACACGAGAATTTTATATATTAGATTTTATTAGCTTCACCAGTATGTTTGTATGTAAGCCACTACTTAATACTAATCTCGATTTAGACCCACTAAACAGACAGTTTTCATTCAAAATTTCTACACTTATCATGGATCTGTGACAATATCATCCAACATTTTTATTTATTTATTTATTTATTTATTTTTACACATAAAATGAGAGTGATCGATGAATTCATCTTATTGTCCTGATTAAGTTTACCAGGATTAAAAAATTTCCTTACATATACGTGTAAGAGTAAGAGAAACGTTATTTTAAGTGTTTTTATTATGTTTATAATTATTAGGTATATAGTATTCAATTAGCATTCTAGCGTTTAAACTTTACTCTTCCTGTTCTCTGTTATATTATTTACGCAGCTACATCATTTAATTACAATGTTTATGACATACAAGTATATAAAATATTATACAAATATGAATTCATACTGATTTATTGGTTGTTTATAATATAGGTATTAAAGAGGGTATAAAAACGAGTTATATTCCCTACACTGCATAGTATAAATTAAAGTCGCTTCCCGCATCTGTAATGTCTATATTGATGCTAAGATCTTTTAAACGAAGAACTGACTTTGATGGGGTTTTTATATGCATTTTTATAGGCGATTCAAGAGGAAGGTTTATACGTATAATAACATCTATTAAAGTGCTCCGCGTGCGTAGCCGCTGGCAAAAGCTAGTCATATAATAAATCTAAGTGCACATGTATATTTGAATCCCTTATTTTCAAAACCAACTGAACCAATTTGAGTGAAATTTTATGCATAGACCTGTTTTAAAAAGGTTCAATATATTAATACATATATATATATATATATATATATATATATATATATATATA
>NC_052126.1:6475505-6530966 GCF_012273895.1 Zerene cesonia
ACATTAGCAACGGGAGTCTCTATTCTATTGATTCAAAAAACGTGGTACATAATTTTTTTTTCAAATAAGTCTTGTTTTATTAATGGTTAGGTTGCCTAGGCATAATCTGACAGGCGGGGCACTCATAGATAAATGTCAGTCATTGGTCAGCAGCGACCTTTCGTGTCAAACTTAACTCCAATGGAATCCATTGGAGTGACACTGAGGTCAAGTGTCTGTACAACATAGAACCTTAACTTAATTAAGTTATTATAACTTTTACTTAAATATACATTAAATGACATAAATTTCAATTTTTATGAAATGTTCAATGTAATTTGACGAAAATGTGTAGTCATATTACCAACTAGCTGTTGCCCGCAGCTTCGTCCGTGCGATCTCAATAAATTTTCATGGTACAATCTCTCATCCCATATTTTCTCCCCTTGGGGGTGGAATTTATCAAAATCCTTTCTCACGCGGCATAACATCTATCTGCATGCCAAATTTCATCCCGATCCGTCCAGTGTTTTGGGCTGTGCGTTGATAGATCACAGTCAGTTTGAGTTATATATATTACAAAGTTATATAAATAATTAATCTTCATGTAAAATTTAACAAACTATATTATTATAGTAGTTAGTAAGCCGAGTTTTATGTACTGCGCATGATGGTTAATAAGAAAATAAAAATTGGTCAATCATAAGTCGGAGTCGAAACACAAAAGTTTTTTTTAAAAAACATCAAGGGCATGTCCAAAAACAATTACACCCATCCAATTTGTGACCGCGCAAAAGGTTGCTTAACCGCTATATATTTATCATTTTCTGCTATAGAGGCAACAGAAATATATCATATATGAAAATTTCAACTGTCTGCTCTGTCACGGTTCATGAGATGCAGCCTGATGACGGACGGACAGCGAAGTCTTAGTAACATTACTAGTATAGTATTATGTTATCTGTGGTAATAGGTTCCCGTTTTACACTTTGGATACGGAACCCTAAAAGCAACAAAACCGCAGATGTCTCTTGTCATTATATTAATCCGAAATGTAATTGAATCCATGTATAATATGCTCTAAATAGGGCTCGATCAAAGCTATCATGTTTCGATACATTACAATGCATCGTGGGTGACAAATAGTTGTCAGACAAGTCGCGCAATAAGTTACGTGGGCGCAAACAACATCGCGACATATCAAACGAAATCTGTTAATCCCATTTTAATTGACCGTTTATTGGCAGACCGAGGTTCATTAAAATATTTTCGATTAAAATTATTTTCTAATTTATAATGTCTCTTAAGTGAGAGTCATCATTCAAGGCTTGCGCGTCGCCTACTGCACCACAGATAACATAATACTATAATACATATACTTTAAAACCCATCAGCGCTAAAAGCGCTTAACTCGCTTGACTCGTTGTATGCAAACGTATTGTAATTTGTTTGTTGTGTGTAACATTGTAATTGTAAAAAGTTCATCAGAAAACAGTTTTAAATTAATTCACTTTTAAAGAAACTAATCCTGCGACATACAAACTAAGGTCGATTAAAAAAGAACCCCTAACCACAGATAACATAATAATACACTAGCCTTAACGAACAACCTTTTTCTCTCATGTTCTACAAAGTTCATTTTAGCATTTATACTTTAAAGGAAACCTAACTTTAAATTAGTGGACCAACACAATATAAGCTAGAATCTAGACCTGCCCTGAGCTAACAAGCCGTAAATTCCATAAAAAGTAAATAAAGCATCTATCACTGTTGCTTACAGAGCTTTTTGTGAAGGTGTTGCCACATTGCGATTCAAAGTTTACAAAATAATTTTTAACTTTGATTTATATTTTTAACCATTTGATTCAGATTTAAATCAGTTTTAATATGAATTTGTATTATTTAAAATTGTATGAATATTCTATAATATTGAGTATTTATATTTCTTCCGCAAGTTCATATTCTAAACCAAAACTTTCTTCAGTTAATATGAGTAACTAAATCAGATATATTTTAACATATTAAAACCAATACCTATCAATATTCGTTCACCATTCTCAATGGTTGTCTGGAATAGATGGCTAACTAGCAATAAGACAGCCTTGTGTACATATTTTTCTTTTATTTTATATAATTTCTGTATTTTTATTCAATTAAAATTTTTGTAACATAGATTGTTGAGATATTTCTATTAAATAGGTAAATAGTTAAAGAAAGTCATGTAAATTACATCACGCATAAAGAACGTTTGAACAGTTTGAGCGGATTCTATTAATGTCTGTTCGCTGATACTTTTTTTCGCTTAATTCGCTTGTCTTGCATCTTTATCTATCATCCTTTTTTGAGCGAGAAAACCTTGCATAGATACTCTATCCTCGGTGGAGGAACCATGGGTTATGTCGGATTCCAGCCGACTGAAACACAATTGAGTTCGAGACGCTTTAGCGAATAGGCCTGACGTGTACATTCCTCCCCCATGTGTCGCCACCACAACTGGCTTCCACATACTGCAGCCAGCTTGTTACTGACGCTCATTAGAAGATAATTGCATTTTATTATACATAGTAAAGGAAACTAATAAATCTTGAGCAGTTTCCACTCATTATATTCTCCTATTATGTTGTTAATACTGTGACGAGCTTTTTACTATTAAACAGATGTTAATTTAATATTTATTTTGATGAACGATATGTCATTACTGTCGTTAAATATAATGATGACTGTCGATTGAGTAATAAATAAGAAGTTCATAGAAATACCAGGAAGGGAACAGTCAATGGATGGTTTTCATTTATAAGATAACTTGATTGCGATTTATTAAATGCGCAATCGCCTGTGCGATTTATCTTAAGCGTTTAAATAGACGATTTTCATTATTTGCTATTAAATATGAATGCAATATAAGAAATAATTTTATAAATACTTTTTTTTAAATAAAATCTCATTGCACTTTGTAGAAATGACATTTATGCATTAGTATTTTGTTATATTATGTAAATTGGGAATTTGAACTTAATGTATCTAATTGATATAAAATTATAAAGATTAATTAATAAAATGTTTGCGTTTGAGTTTGAATCTGATACCGTACAGTAAAGTAATTAAGACGTTGGAATAAATAAGTAATCGAACTATATCTTTAAATTCGAAATATTTATTTGCATATGTTTACATTTTACCGACTCGTTCCAAATAAATTCCACAAAAACATTATCTACGTATTATTTATTAACACTTTATTATACAATGTACATACAGTTAACAAAAACCAATAAACAATATCTACTGCACAATTTGGCGGCCTTATCGCTTAGAAGCGATTTCTTCCAGCCAACCTTTATTCAATGTAACTAACTCTCAATATATGAATATACTTAATGAGTTTTTTATAGATAATTAAATTATAGTGAGCGTGCTCAAAATATTTGTACACTCAAGTGCCGCCAGCATGCGACGGCACAGTCACGATTTTAAGGGACTACACACACTTGAACATATTTAAAATTTTGAATTCATTCACTTAAGTCTTGTAATATGTTATACTAGCTGCGCCCAGCGGTTTCACCCGCGTAAGTCCGTATCCCGTTGGAATATGGGGATAAAAAGTTGCTTATATGTTATTCCAGTTGTCCAGCTGTCTACGTACCAAATTTTATTGCAATCGGTTCAGTACTTTTTGCGTGAAAGAGTAACAAACACACACATCCTTACAAACTTTCGCATTTATAATATTAGTACGAAGAAGGATTTAAAAGTCACATGAATTTATGTAATTTAACATGTTATAATGTGGCATGTTCCATATCCATGGTAAATGATATAGAGGCTTCATACATTATTTATTGCTATTGTTTATTCATTGTTAATAAATATCATTAAAAAATAAGTGTAAAATTCAAGGAACAAATGCTCACATAACTACGCTTGCACCTTTTGGGTCCTGGAGGAATTGAATTAATACCCAACATATGATTATAACGTAACAACATTAAAAAACCTATACAGGTATTCAAAAAATGTCTGACTGCATCCTAAACATGTCATACCACGAACCACAAACTTTAAAACAGTGTTTGTTAACCAAAGCCTTATACAAAAATCCGCATCGATCCACACGATTAACTGCGAACAAGTGTACGTAATCCCAAATCGAAAGCATACGTATCACATTAAGTATCCGAGAGATTATGCTAATGCACTTTTTGGCGGGTTCTTTGAAGGTTGTACTTGACCTGTGTAATCTTTATGTAATTATATGGAACGGAATTACAAGGTGAAATTATTAGAACCGCTTGATTTATGCTTTGAAAATGATTTAAGTCAGATTAAGATAGCTCTTAGAAACACTCTAAAAATATTAATTGCTATCTTTTACCCGCAGCTTCACAAGCGAATAATTTGAAGTAAAATATAACCTAGTTGGGAAAGATCACTTTTTTTCTATGTTATTATAGATATAAGCCTCACTCTTGAATTACTCTATCTTTTAAACCCAGCCTTAAAACCGCCATCAAAATCTGTTGCGTAAGTTTAGAGGTATAAGCATACAGACATATAGACGGCGGAAAGCAATTTTGTTTTATACTATTTATATTGGTAATGATTCACATCAATACCAGGACGTTTTAAACCAGTACTAATTCCAGTGTGGGAAAAAGGAAGAGCACGTAGACATATAACTTTTTCAAATCACAAAAAATGGGGATTCTAAATCCTGTAACACAGTTTTTACTAACACAGGCTTTAGTATCTACTAACATAATTGTACGAATTTAATACAGTTAACAAATATAATACACTAGCGGTCCACCCTGGCTTCGTCCGTGGTACATGTATAGCCTATAGCCTTCCTCAATAAATGGGCTATCTAACACTGAAAGAATTTTTCAAATCTAACCAGTAGTTCCTGAGATTAATGCGTTCAAACAAACAAACTAACTATTCAGCTTTATAATCCTACTAATCCTACTATCCTACTAAAATTATAAATGCGAAAGTTTGTAAGGATGTTTGTGTGTTTGTTGCTCTTTCACATAAAACTGCTGAACCGATTGCAATGAAATTTGGTACGAAGACAGCTGGACAACTGGAATAACATATGGGCAACTTTTTATCCCGATATTCCTACGGGGTATAGACTTACGCGGGTAAACCGCGGGGCGCAGCTAGTATTAGTATAAATTCAAAGAAAATATCTACAATTTGAATTAGGTTCTATGAGTTCTATGGCCTATAGGCGTGTATGGGAACTCTACTGGAGTATGACATTTGTAAACAGATGTCCAAAAAAGTCGATAAGAAACAAACGGAATCCATCACTACTAGTATAAGCGTTATATAGATTGAAGGAATGAACTATGGGTTATATTATCTATGGTATGGGTAACGGGAGGTGTCGCTGGTATGACGATGCTGTGATAAGCTTAGCGCATCCGTCATGCCTGGAGGTTCACTTTTTGTCACGGGACATCGAATATATAGAGGTACTTCTAGACTTTACTCGCTTGCTGCATAGCCTCAAATTGTATGGAAAAATATTCCGGAAAAGCCCGTTTGCGTAACTTTTTAGATAAATAACTAAACTGAAATAATATATGCTATAAATTATACTTTGCATAACATGAACATGAAATAACAATTCACGGAACTGCGTTTTAGATTTCGATGATAAATCGTTCGGTTCGATAGCTCCACTTTGATTGACTTTAAAATTTAATTCTTTTGCAAAGATATGACCGGTTTTGTATGTCACAGCGGGCAACTGAGCTGGTGGTTCGATGATGGTATGCGACCACCACCGCCCGTGAATATTCGCAGAGCAAGTGCCTAAGTGAATGCACTGCTCGCTTTTGAGGGCAAAGAGGTAAGAAAATGACGACTGGATAGAAGGAATAATGTGTGAGGGGTGAGGAAAAGGAAATGGACCCGGGCTCCCCCACTCACCGTACGAAACACAGTATCATGCTACTGTTTCACGCCGGTCTCGTGTGGGGGTGTGGTACTTCCCCGGTGCGAGCTAGCCCAATTAGTGCCGAAGCGTTCTCGACTTCCACATTAAAAACATCTAACTCACATGGCCTTTAGCCACACTATAACATCTAGTGCAGAATGAGAGCAAAACGTATTCATATAATAAATAATATTTCAATTTCAATTATTATTACATACTAACCGTGCCCCGCGGTTTCACCCACGTCGCACATCATGTGATGTAACCTATCCCATAAAAACAATACTCGTGAAAAATCCAAGTCTCGCAATGCAATTCTTCTAACGTAAAAAGTTGTAAGATCCACGTAATACCAAGTGTGTTATTAATTTATTCAGTTCCTACTTATGGGATGTTCTGTGTTTTGTTGCTACGTAATTAGCGAACCTCACAGCCATGGCCATAGATACCAATAAATTAAATCTATTATGTTTTAAATAGTAGAATTCGGCCATCGCACGAAGACACAATGTAAATACAAGTAATACATGTATTAAATTAGATGATCCTTGCTTTTACACTAGACACTGACTGTGATCCTGGTGCGACCATAGGAGATCCCAGGATCCCTGCTATTGTGCTTTAAGTTTGGCCGCCAATGAGGTTTTAGTGGGTAGAAATCCCACATGCTCTACTTTTCCCCCAAACCTAGAGCATCTTTGGAAGATTTCCTCCTCGTTAAAAAAAAGACACAGACTGTATTCTTGATACTTCTATGTCAGCTAGAAGTGCCTAGACTTTTGATAATCGGTCTCAGAGTGATAAAATAAGAAAGTTAGACTAGTCATAAACTAGAAAGAAAGAAGGACACATAATTCCATTAACTACTGGTTCAAATTCAATTTCAAATTTCAAATTCATTTAATTTTTGCTTGCTTGGTTACTACTTCAGTTTTCATTTTTAACCACAACGAACTATAAAGCCATAGGGGGTTAAAAACATCCTGAATTGCTTTGATAAAAAGATGATACGACCGGGACGATTTTATCTTCACTTGGTGGGGGCACTGACGTGCATGTAACTGTAAAAAATCCTTAATAAACGGACTATTCAAGACAAAAATAGATTTTAATTTTGAATGAGTAGTTTCTGAGACTAGTTCGTCCAAACTAACAGACTCCAATTTCATATTAATAATAATTGATGATTTGGTTACAGTAAGAGTATACAATTATGTTATCTGTGGTTATAGCCATAGATACATAGAATACGTATAAGAACCGCCACATATTCTCGTGTACATGACTGCATCAATCATACCTATTTCAGCTCAGCAAAAAGTCGGTTAGCATATCTAAATTAGCATAGTATGTTAATCGCTTGTACGGTAAGACGCGTGGAGTTTTTATATTTCGCATAAATGGAAAACGAGCGTTTCAAATAACTAGATGACACCGCCATCTGTCGTGGAATGCTGTGTTGTTTGCTTGAAACTTACTTAAACCTACCACAGATAACATAATACCATATTTTTAACAGAGGCTACCAATACAGCGGGTTAATATCAGCTAAGCGCAAAAAAAGTAGCAAGAAAAAATTATGTAATATAATATTAATTATCCTCGAATTTTTCATTCAATAACGAGATTCGGCTAATCTCGCTATTAAATACAAAATGCTATATTCATGTGCCATTTTCAAACAATGTATATTATTGTATGTACTATATATTTGTTAGTTTTATAGGCAATTTACAAATATTTGAGAAATTCAATCATGATACGGGATTTGAACCCGTATCTATCGCCTTAGTGACTTTATTTTAATTTCTCTGTAAGTGCAGACGAAAAGCTACATCTGCAGTCTGTTTAAGCATGTTTTTCAAGGATTTCAAACCCTCAAATGCGCCTTTAATGTCATCTAAGACAGCAGATTTGTAATTAAACTTTTTATTCGATTCAATACTCCAACTACCCCATGTGGTGTAATGACTCTAAACCAAGATGTGGTGGTGACCAAAACTTTATCAACTTACAGCTTATTTAAGCAAATTGTCTTTACTTTTCTTTACTTATCGTATAATTTTGCAATTAAGTTTTATGTTCGGCATTCTTGCGTTTTTTATTGTGCACTGACAGTTTATTTATATTTTAAGCAGTTTTAATTAAAAACAGCAGTAAATTTATAAGTTAAAAGCCAAGTCGATTCTTGAAAATGCTGTTTCGATTTATCCTTACTTATTAGTAAGGATAATTCGAAACGGCATAACTGTGAAAGCTACTTTGTTACTGTCTGCCTGTTTTTTCATCACGCATGAAGCACTGAACCGATTTGGATGAATTTTGGTATAAAAATAGTTTAAGACCCGAGGAAGGAATGACAGTTTGTTGTATTTGTGAAATCCATTGGGAACGAGAACGCGGAAAGTTAGTAAGCTATATCTGAAGAAAACCTCGTACTAAATGTTTTCACGTATATGTGCAAGAAACAAATCATATTTATTTTCAAACACAGACAAAGTCAAGCGTATAACATAGTATATAATAAGAAATTCTAATTATTATGTCGTATCCAAGGATAGTACTAACAAATAATAAATGTTTAATGCACTTGAAATATAGCCTATCGTTCGATCTAGTTTTCTAGGTCGTTACTCAGCTCTTGATAGGCATCTGAATGGTCCACACTGACAGACAGACGTTGTTAGCGCTAATAGAAGCACTAAGTCAAACCTAACATATGCTTCGGTTGTGTAACTTAGGGCTTAACCGTTATGACTTGCATTTCAAAGAATTACTTCAATAAAATCATTAATAGAATCAAGAAACTTAAGATAATTTTTCATAGATAAATGACCTTTTTTAAAGTGGAGACTATGTTTAGACCCAGAACGGAGCTCATTTCCTTCTTCTTACCCTTCCCTTGAGAAGTTACCAAATAAGTATCCAAACCAAGCCAAAGAAGTTACCAAATAAATAAATCGTCCAAATCTATATATGTACATAATACATAAATTTCACTGTAATTTATAATAGTGATTGTTTTCTTATTATAAGCATAATCACTTATCAAATAACATATTAGTTAAATGTCCTAGTTTAGCCACAATCATTGGGCGGTCACACCTCCCAGCATATTTAAAATTAGAAATGTTCAAATCCAGTTTGATATCAACGCAATAATAAAACTAATGATATCCAACGCCTTATCAGGTGCGCTACCGGTAGGTATAACTAAGTGGGTCAAGTGTAGCCAATAGATCACTCCCATTGGCCAGTAATTGCATTGGCCTAACCAATCATGTCACGGTATGTCACGGCGAATTAATTAGACTGGATCTTTCAATGTTGTGGAGTGATTTGTTTGATGAGACAATATCGGTTTACCTTTAAAGCAGTGTCTCAGTGGTTATATCTTTCACTTTAAAGTCTAGCGTAAAATTCTCGAAGTCATAGAAGTGTGCAAACATTATCATGGATTGCTTTATTTTTCAGCACCCATAGCTTCCATTTGGGAGGTACTAGAAAGTTCTTGCCGGTTTTGCTCTGTGTAATGAAAAACTATTTGACTATGGGTGTGTGTCCAAGAATCATACGAGCTCACTTATGTTTGTATGGTCTAGACTAAACGAAATTGTCCTGATGATGATGATGATGATAACTTGAAGTAGAGAGAGTAGAGCAGAGATAATGAGTATTCAAAAAGTCAGTGATGCTATTGAAAATCAATTGGAAAGCATTAACTTATTAGAATTTTATCCACGTATCATAAATACATGGATAAAATTCTGTATTTTTCTTCTGTCATCTTTTCTGTATTCATATCTTTAGAATCGCGATGAAGAATATAATGGTCCTAGGTTCAATGCTCGGTGGTAATTAACAAACATAATTTGTCAGTCTGATGTAAGGCTACCTTGTCCTAAAGAAAATTATTTAACCCTCGCAATCGTCATCAAGATAATAAATAAACTTATGAAATTATTGTATTGTCCCCGATGCTTGATAAGTGTACAAAGTTGGAATTAAATCTGTCCGTTTAGAGGTCAACATCGAATCCAAAAGAAACGGTTACATACAAAGATACAGGTGAAGTTGATAAAGTCCTGCTAAAAATGAACGCTCCATCAGGAATCAAAGAACAAGTCACATGAGATCTCGTCCATCAAACAAAAATAAAGATAAGTGGAAGTCTCACTGTTTGTCATTCAACCTTAGAAATAAATTGACCCGTTTCCAATACATAAAAAATAATTGGACCAATTAATATAATCCAAATTTGTCCAGCCACCAACACACAAACAGATAAAAGCATTACCATAGCAACCGTTCCATACAATTATACACAACATCGGACTTTCCATATTCGTTTGATCTACAATGATTTATAGATCAATGACCGTGGTTATGATCTATGTATCCTGTATCTATTAATAATTCATGCGCCGGACCTTATGGGCAAAAAATAATTTATTTATTATATTACCTTAAGTACGCATTAGTTACATAAGTTATTGCATATTATACTGGTCCATGAATATAAACTTAATCTTAAGCCCAAAACTTCAATTCTACCTTAAGTAAGTGTTTATATCACGTCATTTCGTTCAACTACCGCCGGGTTGGAATGTCGCTTCTTTCGCTATAATATTTAAGATTCTATCTGGGTCCCATATCTCATCCATGCAAATATAATTCCTCTACAGAATTGTTATCTGAGGGCACGGCAGTGCCCCCGTCAAGTCCCTAGGCACCGCCGTGCTATCTTTATGTCTATAAACTATGAGCCTTAATTTTAGGTTTACATGTTTCACTCATATCCACTACGCGGTAAATAAACACTCAAAGAGTATACATTTAATTAACGAAATGCTATAAACATTTTCAGTTAATACAATAAACACTATCGATAATTACATTCGCATAATTACCTGCATCGTACGAGGAAATGTCAGCACCATAATTTAAATTCGATTTTGCATAAAAACATCATCCTTTGTAATTCCCTGCTTTAAACCGGTTACACTTCATAGCTGATGCTTTCGTCTCATATAATTTTTGCCATCAAAATTTTATACTAGCTGTTGGAAATAACGTTGCGTGGGAGTATCAGAAGATACTTCAAATAGTATATAAGGAATTGGCGTAGGGACGATGAGCTAATTGTTACACTTTCACACATAAAGCTGATCAGAACTGAACCAAACTTGCCATAGAGATAGATTACAATGCGAATCTGGTTAAACAAATTTAGTGATTTCTTTTTATTTCTAATCATACGGATAGAAAACTTGTTTCAACATCCTATGGATAATCAATTTATCTGTCAAATAATCCTAAAAGGGGATAAAATAGGGAAAGATCTCTTGTCTCTCCTCATCCCCCAGTTTTATCCCCTTTACCATATTACGTGATTTCCATAAGAAAAAAGCCGCTGGCGATGTTATCAAAACGAATTTTAGATATTACAAAATTATACTGTATTCCAATATTAAACAGAACAATTTTTTTATATTACAAAATAAACTATCTAGATTTTGTAATATCATGTCACTACAATGGAGGCTGTGAAATAAGCGATTTAAAAATATACATTTGTAATTTGGTAAATTAATTACAATCACCAATGCTTATAAATAAATCTATGGAAATTTTTGGAGACAAATCTCGATGAAACGCTGTATCCTATAACTTATGGTCCATAGGGTATATTTAAATTGTGTTCGAATTTTAAATATCATCTGTCTTTATGGTTTACAACTTTGAACTTTATCGTCTAGAGTTAAGGTGCTAATTTGAATGAATATTAAATACAAAGTTGCTCGGATATCTTTATAATAGGCGATAAATTAATAAAAAATAAAGAAATAAAAATACCATGCGTGTTCAATAACAATTGAGAAATGTTATAAAGTCTAGTTTAGTTTAATAGTTAAAAAACAAAAGTTTGTTTGTTTCGTTGTTTGTCCGTCAATCGCACTGAAACAACTGAACAGATTTTGATGAAATTTACACAGATATGAGCTTGGGTGATACAATTTTTATGTCGATTAAATGCTCCCTTCGAATAAAACAGTAATAGTTCTAATTCCACGCAGGCAAAGCCGCGGGCGAAAGCCAGTACAATATACGTAATATACTTATAAGTACGTTTCTCCCCCGTTTCGTGACCACTTGTAAGCTTTCAACACCCAAGGCTAATAGACTTTAGCACTGATATTTGTTACATTAAACCGCCATTTAATTTTACATTGAAATTGCCAAAATATGTTTGTAATTACGAAACCAGTTTCAAGGCTTATAGCTATTTTATGAAGTTCTTTAATTATATTTTATATATAAAAATATGAATTAAGACGATTATAGGAAAAAAAACGAGGATACAAAAGTTAGGTTAGGTTAGTCAGTGTGAAAATATCATCGCATTAATTCGAGGATCTTCTGATTCTTGAAAAACTATACAATTAGTTGTTTTATAATAATACATTTATAGCAAAGGTCTCACTCAAATCCGTTTATTACTTTCGTAGCTTTACTTGGCATACATACACACGGATAGATTATTTATTTTTAATATGTATTTTTTTGTAACAGAAGTGACATAAGTTATCTTAAAAAGGCGCATTGAAAATTATTCTTTCCCTCAATAAAAAAATCTAATACATACCTCATCTTGAAAAGTCCTGTGCAGACTATCCTTGTTGTATCTTTGGTCGCCTTGCTTCAAAATGGCGGAGCATTGCTTCAATAATTCCGCTCTGGTTCTCTCTTTCGCGCTCTCCTCCTCCATAAACGACCTCCTGTGCCCATTCCTCGGCAGCCCCAGCAAATCCTTCGACGCGTTCTGTATCCTGTCAAAGTCCGCCATCTTGGCGACGTCACTGTCATTTTTCCCGCCCTCCGAACTGTCAACTTTAATCGTTACGTCATCCGTCGACATTTTCAAATACACTTTTTTTATTTAAATCGTGTTAACATTTTTCGCTTTCCACACGAGTTAATTGTACGCGTGTATTTTAATTTTATAAAATTATCAATTGCTTTTTAATCCGCCGATAGCTGAGTTATTAAGGCCTGTAATCAATCACTAATCACGTCAAAATAAAGACATGACGGGCGATATTTGAATATTATGCGCTCAAATTATATCGATCTTATTTTTATTTTACATCTAATAATTGCAAAAAGGCTTTGTAGATTTTATAATTGAAATATATAGTTCGTTTTAACTATAAATAACACAATGTACAATTTTATTATTATTTTAATTTTAACTTTGTTTTATTTTTGATTCATAAAAAAACGGGCAGAATTTTATTAAACAAACTTTTTAACGAAACCTTAATAAATTCAATTTGATTTCGTACTAATTTCACGTCAATTGTATAATTATCAATAAATTAAAAATTATTTTAAGCTACGGAACCCAATTACAATAAAATCGATTCACCTCACCTCAAAGATTGTATTAAAATGAAAGTAGCTTGAACATGACGTCCCATAACTTGATAACTTGTTTTCAAAATGTTACTTAAGTAACAATCAATATCGAATTAACGTCTCCACAATGCTTGAGATAGCATTTATTTATTTCATCCATTAATTAAATGAGAAATAAGCTTTGTAAGTAGAAATCAGTCGATGTTTTTGATTAATCCATACAAATAGTATAAATGCGAAAGTTGTTTTGAATGTCTGTTTTACTTTCACGCATGAATCGCTAAACGGATTATAACGTATTTTGTAATAGTATAAAATAGAAACTAGGTTTCAATAAAAGATTATATTATATATAGCATTGCAATCACGCAATATATATAATTATTTTTAAACTAACAACTAATGCCTTCAAATTGTCAGAAATAGAAAAAAATGAAAGGGGACCACACGAAAGGCAGCTTTCAAATAAAAAAAGAATTATCATCATCTATATCAGTTCACCAAAAGTGCGAGCAAAGTCGCGTTCGCACAGCATAGTTATTATTTATACCTATTCCTAGTAGAGTCTTTACAATGTTTTACCTTGACGAATTTTTATGGACGAACGATTATTCTATAATACCTCATTAATTCATAAAATGGAAGTTATTTAACTTTATTTATATCCGACAAATATGTATGTTGAAGACGAACATTTTTGAGCGATTAGTTCATTACGTCATTGTGTAAATTTGTATTAATAAACTGAATTATCATATTAAAACCGATGTCTATGGTATGCTCAGTGTTTTTTTTTTTAATATTTAATAGATTTGTTGTTTCTTGAATAAAAAACATACACACATACATACAGAGGCTTTACCTCTGCTAATGTTCATGGGCGGTGGTGATCGCTTACCATCAGGTGAACAACCAGATGCCTTGCGCTTATGGCTTAAAAAACACATACTACCAATAAATCGATTTTTTTCTATTTCCACTATTTGTAACATAATATTGACGAAGTCATATCATCATCATCGGCCCATATATGTTCCCACTGCTGGGACACAGGCCTCCTGTGGGGGTTCAGGCCATAATCCACCACGCTGGCCAAGTGCGGGTTGGCAGATGTCAAATGTCATCGAACTTTTTAATAAAGTTTCGAGCAGTGGTGATGTTATCCAGATGTGCAGATAAATTGAAAAATCAATTTATTTCCTGCACGCTCGCCTGGTTTTGAACCCCGACTTATGGATTTTTGAAATCCGAGGTCTGACCTCTGCTAATATAATATTAGTCGAAATATCGTTAAAGCCAAGGATATCCAATTATATACAACAACAGCCTGCGGCGTCACTTAAACATCAATTGCAGAATTTTATATCGCAATCGAACTAAAAATTACCTTGAGTACAAAAAATATTTCATTAAATTGGTATTTTATGCATCCGGCACAAGCTTGGCCCAGTTTTATTTGAATGTTTTTTAAATCGTCGATAGAGTGAAGGAAAAGATACACTGTTTGAGAACTTTTTCTAGAAACATCGATTAAAATTTACTGTTTGATACAAGATAGATCTCTCGTATGTTAAAGTGTTTTTATACTAGGTTTTCTTAACATATCATTAAAAATTTACAATTTTATATTTGAAAATCTTTAGATTAAGAGAAAATGTTCGGGTGGCGGGATTAGAACACTTTTAGACCCATGTAAAAATTTAATTTATCTTATTTTTTTTTTATTTATTGTATGCTTCCGTTTTCTATTATGATCTGTTGTGTGTGTATGTCTGTGTCAAAATAAATGTTTTACTTTCTATCTTTCAAATTTATAGAAGAATATGTTTTGAAAAGAAATAAAATTATATAATTTATAATTATTATTATATAATTCATATAATTATTGTATTTATTTCATATCACCAAATTATTCAGAGATTCTCTTTTTCATGTAATTTACGGTTTTATTCCACACTAAGTTTCCGCCCGCGGCTTGCTCGCGTGAAATTTGACGCTTGTATTTTCCAAGCGACTGTATGACATTATTTAGGTCTTAAGACAATTCTTTATTTTAGCCAAAAGCCTATTTATAAAAAACCTCTTTTTCATTTTAAAACCTGACTAGTGACACTTCAATTTCTAATGTAAATCCATATTCGTGGATTTATACAGATTATATGAATGACCCCTATTTTTTGGAATAAAATTTAGCATATTAATATAAGCAAACATTGGTCTATCGCCATATAATTTTTTGTCAAAATCTGCCCGGTGGTTTTTACTTGATCGACACACATATAAATAGACGATCAGAAAAAATATATTACCATTATTTTTGTATTTAAAAAACATATAACATATTGCATAGCAATTAGTTCAGTACAATAAAAATATTTAAAATTCTTTACAGTCACTGCCTCGAGAATTCACTTGCGGCCGAACGCGCAAAAGCTTCAATCGCAAGTTTCATAAAAATTCGTTCCATTATCACCAACATTCGCATTTGTAATAATAGTATAATAGAATAATCACGATTTATTTTTACATTAGATAGCCACGTATTTGTCTACAATCTCACCAAATGTTAAGAAGAGATGCAGCCTATGAAGCGCATGCCTGTCTAGGTAGCCTATTCACTGTTGCCTTATAATGAAATAAATAGCTCGTTGATAATGTATTTCTTTTAATACATGAGTGCCTTATCCCAGCTGACCTATATTAAATTGTTATTTGTTTACGGAAGACATTTTAATGTTTGGATTTTTAAATTTTACATTCAATTCTTAATCCCGGTTTATTGTTCACCGACGTTTAAGTTGATTTTATAATTTGTTAAATTAAAGGTTTCGTCCTAATGGACTTGTCAGTAACTTTATCCGTTTAGTTTAATAATTAATGAGTTATTTAAGAAGATTATTCTCATGAAGATCATAAGGAATGTTTATATTTTGACGTATTATTATATTTTTATTAAATTTCCACTTTGCACTAAGCTTCTAGCTATGAGGACACTTTTTTAATTCGTGCTTACATTATTTTTTCACTTTCACTGTAATGCGCACGCGCACGCGGCCGATTCGTGTGAATCAGCTATTAACACTACATGTGTGTGCCCTTAACTTAAGTGAGCTTTAAGTTAGACAAGTTTCAGTTGCACCCTAGAGGCTTGAACATTAGAATGATAGTATCAAGTTTATTTCAAAAACGAAGGCAAATCTGCAAATACGATTTAACTTAACATCTGGAAGACGTCTAATTCAATTGAATTCAGGCAATTTTGAGATAAACAAGTATATTAATTTAAAAAATTAATTAAGAATATTTAAAACAGTTTATGAAGTTTTTAAGTTTAATACAAGTGTAATATTTAACTTATAAGAAGTTTTTTAAGTTAATAAAAAAAAATATATTTTGTATTTAAATGATGTTTCTATTTAACAATATATTATGCACGCAATATTATAATGCTTCTTAGATTGAGTTTGTTTTTTAATACTCTTTTATTAGCTTTATGTTTGTATGTAACCGTTTTCTTTACGATGTTGTCGCCTTTAACAGTTTTTAAGGATCCGTGTCAATACAATAAATGAATGAATTTATCTTAAGGCAGGACATGTACAAGTGAGAAAATTTAGTTGAATCTATCACTAAACCGTGTTTTTAGTTTTATATTATATTTAATAAATGAGCTATATAACGCTGAAAGATTTTTCAAATCGGACCAGTAGTTCCTGAGATTAGTGCGTTCGCACAAACAAACAAACTCTTCGGCTTTATAATATTAGTACTTATAGATTAATTTTGTTTTATTGAACGTTATAGTCTCAAGAATAATTCGAATTAGCCTTTTTTGGGTTGGATATTTATCAAGAAAGACTTTATGATAAAACTAGCTGCGCCCCGAGGTTTTACCCGCGTAAGTACCTATCCCGTAGGAATATCGAGATAAAAAGCCTATATTTTATTCCAGTTGTCCAGCTGTCTACGTACCAAATTTCGATGCAATCGGTTAAGTAGTTTTTGCGTGAAAGAGTAACAAACACACACATCCTTACAAACTATCGCATTTATAATATTAGTAGGATATAACATCATATAATTTGTGTGACATCACGAAGCACCAGCTGGTCTCCATAGAATAAAGATATTATCACTGACGCCTCACATCACGCTCCGGCATTCTGTCAAGCAGAGAGACGTTAATTGGGATATAAGATCTCAATTATTAAATCGATACTTAACGAAGGTGTCCGGATGTCACTCGTGTCAGGGATGTCAAACCGTAAACCGTACTTCCTGTTGCGTTTGACTTTTATCAAATTAATTTAACAGTTAATTATTATAACTGTTATTGGGCGTAGGTTTAGACGTAACATGTCAATTATAATACAATTTAAAGGTTTATTAGGTCTGATCTATTAATTAAGTGAAGATATATATTTTATGAGATTATATATTAATTACATGAGAAAATTCATGTGAAAAAGTTTTTATTCTTATAATTGTATTAGCTATTCTATATATTTACCTATTAATTTAATGAAAATCACAAAAATTCTTTTCTATATTACATAAGCAGGTATTCTTTGGTTTCGTTATACAGAGAGTTATATTAACATACTGCAGAGACCACTGACCTTGGTGATGGACTGTTGTTGTGGCTCCACCGAATTTCCGTGATCCTGCCAACAGTGGTCGAGACGAAAGACAGTGGAGTTTTGTGTGCAGGGCATTCTGGCATCAGGCTTTCTGGCTTCGGTGGTATGAGTCCGATATAAACCAAAACCCTTCCCCAAATTATAAATGCACTAGCTGCGCCCCGCGGTTTCACCCGCGTAAGTCCGTATCCCGTAGGAATATCGGGATAAAAAGTTGCCTATATGTTATTCCAGTTGTCCATCTGTCTACGTAACAAATTTAATTGCAATTGATTCAGTAGTTTTTGCGTGAAAGAGCAACAAACACACACACATCCTTACCTACTTTCGCATTTATAATATTAGTAGGATTGTCTACTCTAAAATATTCTGGAAAAAACTAAAAACCAACGTTTGCAATAAAGGATAAAACCGTCTCACTCATAAGTTAGTGTATTTTCATCAAACCTTAACGAGTTTACAACAAGCATAGAATCATTCAATTAAATCTGTTTTTTAAATGTGGATCAGGTCAATTCTAAAGGAGTCGGTTACGTACAAACATACAGGCATACAAACATTCAGGTGCAGCTAATAAAAACGTATTAAAAATTTACTATAAACTCATAACCCTGCACAATGTGAATGGACAATGAACAGAATTAAACTCATTTAATATCTTGGATTTGTATGAACGAAAAAGTAACAGATTTTATTCGATCTATTGTGTTATAAGATTTTAATCGGAATACGTGTTATATTTTCTACACGAAACCTACAAGCATGTATAGATTTCATATGTTTCAAATAGTCACATAAATATTAGCTAAAGATATTTGCTTTAAATTGTTTAAAGGTCAATTTTAATAACATGCTCTCAATAAAAACTACATATTACTAAATTTGATTGATTTACTGTATTTTGCTCGGAGCGTTAAACGACATCCTTGCGAGCAAAATGTGAAGAAATTAAAATGTAATTATTGGATTGCTTCTTGCAGCCTCGCATGACGCAATGTATGAAGATTATCTATATTGGCTGGAGCCCGCGGCTTCGCGGTATTTATTTTTATGTCGTAGTGTGTAACTGAGCTGGAGGTACATCTGATCGCTTACCAGATCACCACCGCCCATGAACATTTGCAGACGTAATTCGTATTTGAGTGAGCTGCCAGCTGGTATAAGAACAGGATTGATGGCGTTTAATAAGGAATGGGCTGGTAAGGAAGAGGAAAAGGGAAGGGATTATCTGGGCTGGAAAGCCTATATGACAATCTAGATCATAATCGAAAAGTAATTATAAATCCCATCACCTCTCTTACTATATCTTACTGCTCACACTCAAGTTAAACGTTGTAAAGAAACCGGCAAGTCCAGGCATTGAAAGGTTGACGACATCTGACATCTGCCAACCGGCTGTTGGCCAGCGTGCTGGATAATACCTAAACTTTGATAAGAGGACTGGGAACAAACGTGGGTTGATGGTGATGATAATGAACTAATATTTAATAGTCAGTGTCACAAGTCACAATTTTTGAATATCTTCTGTTGAAATGTCAAACTATCTGTAACTTATTGATCAAGTGAAATCTGGCTATATAAAATAGGTATATTTTGTTTGATATAAAACAAACTAAATGCCTTTATTTGCTTTATTACTCAAAAAATGCTATCTAAAATAATACTTGTATAATACATTCAATATCATAATAAACCACTAATGAACTATTTACATAATTATTGTATAATAAATTGACCAAGTCGATAACTTATATAGTAATGTTCAATGTTCTTATATTATTATTTTTATTAAATATAGATTCACTTAATAATATATGAATGTTGTATATTTGGAAATCCAAAACTGTTTTAACAATAGTTAAACTTGAGCAAAAAAGATTTAAAAACAAGGTTGCAATAACGAAATGACCATAAATTTATGAATTTATGTCCTTTTTTCTTATGCCCTTGAACAGACATTTAAGTCTATATAATGTATAGATAAAAACTATTAAAAGTTCGCGCTCATGTGTCTTTGCTTTGTTATTTTAAAACATTATATTCTGTAATAATATAACCTAAAATATTTAAAGGTGATTGTATTATAGCATAGGTTTTCACACTCCCAGGACACATTTAGCTCCTAGTCAGATAGTCGTTGGCAATAGCCTTCCAATTGGTAGGGTCATCATCAGGGTCTGGCTTGGTCTTCCGCAGTTTCTTCAGCAAGTTCCAACCGTTCGCCTTCTCCGTGGATGTTACGTAAGTGTTGTTGGGGTCCTGAGCGATCGAGTAGGCGCCCAGTGTTAAACTTTGGACTAGGCGAGCTGAGATCAGCGTCTGAAACGGGTATTAAGTATGTATAAAAACGTTCAGTTTAAATCTATGTTTTACACTGTATCCACATAATGCATGTATAATGTATAAATAGATATGCAGGTTAAATTATTATGTAAATAACAAAACATTACGTAATGTTATTTATGCAGTGACTTTCTTTTTGTGGAAGTAGACATCACTCCACTATATATTTACGTGGTACAGTTCCATTTAGTTAAATTTTACAATAAAGTATTCAAACATATATGAATTCCAATAATTCACACAGAAAATTTGTTTTTTTATAATAATTTATCCATACTCAAGTACTAAACACATTTACGAATGAAATAAATCATACCCATATAGAAAAAAAGGCAGGTTACCTTCAGAAGCCTGTACTCCATATCAGGTAGACGGCGATTAACACAGTAGCCAGCTAGCACGATGCCCCCCGTCTTCAGGTCACCGCTTAGCAGCATCATATAGGTCATGGTGATGGCCAACTCGAAGACATAGTATGAATATTGGATGTCGCCGAAATCTAGGATACCGGTAATGCGGTAGTCGGTTTGGCTGGAATCGTATAATGGCAGAATAAATGTTATATAATATTATTATTATTAATAGTATTACTAGACATACCCTGCATGTACACTCTACTCATGCCCTGTCTACTAGCATGACTACTAGGTCATGCCCTGCCTGTATACCAAATTTCATCAAAATCCGTTCAGTAGTTTCAACGTGAAGACGTCTTGAGGGACAAAGATCCAAACAAACAAACTTTCACAATAATAATATTAGTGTGAAGTGTGATTATGGTAGTATGTTATCTATGGTTATACTATAGTATGGTATAACGGAAAATTTTACATTTTAATGGAATTTTTGCTGGTTTGTATCAGTTGATTATTTCTTGTATATGTAAATATACTATCGATATAAAATATATTGTTTATACCCAAGCGAATTCTTAATTTCGGTATAATTCATAAATTTTAAATATTTCCATCGTGTATGATTTACGTTTCTTTGATACTTATAGGACGCCATCTCTTGAATTAAGATGTTTATAATTTATGACACAACAAAACACGTGTCTTTATTGTTCTTTACTCACTCGTCACTAGATGGCGCAGATCTAAATTAATATAACCGTACTTCATCATAATCATGATCTCAATTTAGAAAGTGAAAATGCGAAATTTTGTCATAAACTAATAAATGTTAACTTACAGTTTAAAAACAATTAAAATTATCATCTGAGGGGTCTAAGATATATTTAAAGTTTAACAATGTATAACTAGATGGCGCGCATAATGATTGTTATTTTCAGGATTTTTTCCAATGTAATATTAGCCACAAATTACTTATTCCGAATTCTACAAATGCAATAGATATTTCAGAAAGAAAACAAAGACCGTAAAACATAATATTAATTAAAATACGTAGATAACATAGAAACAAGAAAAACAATCATTGACTTGTGGTATGAAACACATAAATTAGTTTATAATAGTGTAAATAATAATAAAAGAAAAGTAACGATGTTAGTGTAGTTAGTGTAATTTGATTTATCACGCTTTTTTTATAAATTCATAGCATTAAAAAAAAATTTCAACTTATTTCTTGACACGCGGTTACATTATAATTTTATTATTATTTAACTTTGCTGTCAGTGCTAAAATATTGCCAATTATCATACATACAAAGTATGTTTATTATCGCGGAGACGTGGAATTTTTATATGAAACTATGAAAATTACTCTGTCACGATATATGCATCATTTAACAGGTACGTTATAAAAACAAATTCTAGAATCCATTAAACTGAATAACAAAAGATTTCATATATAAATAGAACAGAAATAAATACATCTTAGGGCACGTTGAAACATGCGATATCAATGAAACAGATGTAGGTACTACACTTTTTACTTTAGGCTATAAATGTTCATTGCAATTCAAAATAACTTATCGTCATCCCGCGAATTTCTGAAAAAAAAAAACCTATGAAAATACTGAATATTCCCTGAATAAATATCAATAGTTATATTAAAAAGTATTTGTAAACTTACAAATTATTATTCGTAAAGAAATATGAAAGAGCAAATTTGGACCGTTAAAGTATTATAATGTTAAAAACTCAATCACCTTTTAGTATTACAAAAAAGTGAAAAGACACCATCTCATTTTAACCAGAATCCGGATGGGTTAGCCAAGGCCAGTATATTATGTGACCAATAATAGTATTATTTGTGGCCAAGGTAAGTTACTCACCATTGGCCTACCTGAGAAGCACGCCATCTAGTATCTGACTGCAAACCCTCAGAAGTTTTGGTGTTAAACTCCTAAATATGATTATAAATTATTTTTCAAAATATTAACCACATTTATTAGACGATTTTTTCTTCATTAATTTCGTATTCAAAGCTTTTTATTGAAAAAGAAATTAAGAAAAATTAGAATTAAGTGTTTTTTGAAGATATTTATTTTATATGTAAGCTAACAGCGTCACAATTATTCAAATAAGATGTAAGGTGACAGCGTGTAGTCGACACATTTCATGATAAGTGAACGTTCGTATACTGTTTACTTATATTCTGCATTTCCCTACCAATGGTTCTAGACGCTTCCATATCCAACACAATATGAAAAGACGACTAAGTACAGCATACACCACAAAAGATAACACAAGAACTGGGACCAGACTCAGCGGGCACAAGGTTCTGAAAATGGACCATGCTCGTACCAGCTTAAGCATATAATTACTAAAGAAAAGCGAAGATTACCTGGTTCCAGGTTTTGGAGACACCAAGATGTTCATCTCATTGACGTCCCCGTGGATCACGCCCTTCTCCAGCTCTTCCAGGTGGGGGACCACGGCGTATTTGAACTCCTCGATTACCTGGAATTTTAGATAATTTTTATAATGGAAGGGAAGCTTTCACAAGTAGCACATAATTCTTGCTTATCGCAAAGAGTTTTTTTTAAATAACAAGTCTTTGAACGACCACAGTTTTAAATATGAATAAAGAAATTGCAAGACATACGACATCATTTAGTCAAACTAAGTAAACTGTTTTAGTGTTGCTAGATAATTTCTGATGAATATAACATTATGTATGTATTTAACATTATGCTGCTAAAACATATAGATACCTTAATTAAAAAATAAAAAATATGGATATTGTTAATGTGATCCGTCCCATACTCTATTAATTTTGTAATCAACACCCACTAAGATACACAAATACACGATATGCGAGTAAATTCTATAGAAAATTATTTAATAAAAAAGAATACAAATATGAGAACTTTTTTTAAGAATAGATAAACCAAATCGCTTCAGTAATTTTATCGCTCTTCAAATAAATCTCGCCTTATACCCTCTTCAAAGGTAAATAAAATCTTATAGTTAACATTGTATCCTCAAATTTTCCGAGATATTATAACTCTAATTTCAAAATCTAGACAGTACTTGGGCACAAGCACTGACCTCCTCAACCAGATCCAATTTCTCCGCATCCTTGATCACGTACTTGAACTTTTCCAGCTCTGGCACCTTCGACAGCATCCAGATGTGCTCCCGGGAGACCAGCCCCGAATGGTTGAAGTTCTGGAAGGAAACCTCACTTTTTATGCTGGAAATATTCGCTGTAAAAATGAGCCCCATCATACTCTACGACGTAGTTCTGAAAATAAAACCTATTGTACCATATGCTGTAGTTGAAACTCAAGCTCGAACATTAAATTAGACTTATGCTAGAATCATTCTTGAATCGTCATAGCACAGTTTGAACATTTACCATCGGTTCGGAACTCAGTTTCCACAGAAAAAAGTCCTTAAGAAACTTTGTGGCTGAGTTTGTTCTAGCCCTATTTTACAATCAAAAACAATTATTTATTAAACCAGACTAAGTCAAATAATAAGAAAACCTTAATTGTATAACTCCTATACCCCGACATATTATAGTCTATTATATTTATTACAGTACAATATAACATGTATTGTGAGATATAATTTTTGTCCCACTTATACGCATTACATGGCAGTCACCACGGCCAGACCTTGGACGTAATAATATATTGTTAACAAACTACGTTAACACTACACGGTTGTTTTCAAATAAATGGTAAAATTATCATTCAAATTCGGATTAAGTTTTTAGTCGTCTGTGTAAGAAAATTGGTTGCGTTGGTATTACGTAATATATTGAGTTGACTGGCAACCTAAAGTAAATATAAAAAATTTGGTTTTATAAGTATCTAAGTAAATTATTATGACAAAAAGCCTTACGTTTGAAACTGTTAAAAACCGTCAAATGAATGAGGGTTAGATATGCCGACCCCAAATAGTGGATCTAAGGTATGGAAAAGAAAAAGATTTGTATCTTAGGACAAAAAGAGCAGAGAATCTTCATGTATTCAAGATAAGAAGTCGCGTTGATATAAAAACAATACTACAACATAAATTTTTCAAAACAAATTTATCTATCTAGATAGAAAAAGTACTGACTAGATATTACTCCAATGTTATATAACAAAGGAGGAATCTAGCGATAATTGATGCACAAACACGATATCTGATAAACAACACTGCATTATCTATTCGTGGCTTAACAAATAAACAGTACATTATTTATGAATCACAAAACAATATCATTAGATTATTTCAATAAAACATCTAATTTAGTAATGGCAAATAATACCACTAGTTATGTCAGCATTACTATAGTCAATAGAAAGAAATTATTTAATTTTAGTAAGATTTATAATAGACTAGCTGCGCCCTGCGGTTTCACCCGCGTAAGTCCGTATCCCGTAGGAATATCGGGATAAAAAGTTGCCTATATGTTATTCCGGTTGTCCAGCTATCTACGTATTAAATTTCATTGCAATCGGTTCAGTCGTTTTTGCGTTAAAGAGCAACAAACACACACACATCCTTACAAACTTTCGCATTTATAATATTAGTAGGAAGTAGGATAAGTAGGATTAAGGCGTAAACGCCATAAAGTCCCTTACCTGCAGCTTATTATCCAGATTAGCTACGAACTCGCCCAGCTGGTAGTAAAGTGCCTCAGACTGGGGCACATCCTTCAGCAGGTCCCCAGGCACGTACTCGAGCAGCCTCACCGCGTGCCCCTTGCCCCCTATCGTCTCCACGGAGTGCAAGTGCCCGAACACGTTGCGAATTGGTTTGGGGCAGGTTACCGAACGGGTCGCTGGAAGCAGTTAATTTGTAAATCATCGAATAAACGTATATATATACTACGTATGTAGTATGTTTTATTTAAAACTAACTTTTACCCGCGGCTTCGCACGTGTTAAATTCGAAGAAGTTTTATAGATGATATTATACATATAAACCTCTTGAAATTAAATATAATCTAATTAAATTTTCCATTTATTGAAAAAACCTCATGACAATCCGTTGCGTAGTTTTAAACATTTAAGCATACATAGGGACATAGGGACAGAAAAAGCGCCTTTGTTTTATACTATATAGTGATGCTATTAGTTAAAATTTCAAACACAAACAATAAATTTTAAAACGCAGTCTTTCAATACATTTCCATTGGTTTTGTTTTGTTTAAAAACACAATGCAAGAATATCGAGAAAACATTTTACGAGTAAAGTGCTTAAGGCTAATACATCTTCTATAGTATATAGTCTATTTAACAGAAGAAAAGGTAAAACCAGTATAGATAGACCTCTCCATTGTAATAATTTAAAAGAGTCTACACCAAGACCAACTTATTTGAACTGAATTATTTTTTCTAGACGCTCGTCTTTCAAGATTACTGTTTATCCCATGGGTGCAAAAGTATCAGCCAAGTCAGCTCATACCAGTAGTTTCAGTGTGATTGACGTATAAAGATCCAAACAAACAAACTTTCATTTTTATAATATTTAAGTGATTAACACAACCAACAAATGTATGTTCGACACATTACAATAACCGACTTCAAAAACTGTCGAAGATATTGCCGTGTGTGCCACATCAAAAGCTGTCCATCACTTTTGTAATTTCAAGAAAACATAACTGATACTCACACAAAAAGTTCATAATCTCATTCTGCGCCTCCACCAGACTCACGTTCTTGGAGTCCATAGAATTCATTATTTTCAAGACGTACCCGTGAGGGCAGTGGTTCGTTATCAGTGGATTCTTCACGTTGGGGTCCTCTATGATCTTATAGTTCTTATCGTCATATCCGTTCAGCTCGATCAGCTCCAGAACAGAGATGCCGTAGAGTCGCTCGACCAGCAGTTTCACCCCCTCGTGGTCTATCACCGGCCGGATGTTGGCACCCGGCTGTAGGACTGTCTGCTCTGACATGTTTATCTGTGGATCATGTTTTTCTCATTTAAAAATTATCTATACTAATATTATAAAGCTGTTTGATTGTTTGGTTGAACGCGCTAATCTCAGGAACTAATGGTCCGATTTGAAAAATTCTTACAGTGTTAGATAGCGCATTTATTGAGGAAGCCTAGAGGCTACATGACATCTGATACTACGTGGGTAAAACCGCGGGGTACAGTTAGTTTTTGACAAATTAGTTTAATACTGAGTAAGGCGCAGTGATCCCGGTGATGATAATAATATCTTGATCTTTAATTAATCATCTTCCAGATCGGAAATAACGTATTCTTTCATAATTCCTATTAGGGAGCGCTTGACAACGATTTTGCCTTCTAAGTTACTTTCTGTCCCTTGAAATTGTATAATTTATGGTCTACAATAAAGTATTTTTATTTAAAATTGATTTTGATGAAGCGCGCTTATTTAATTAATCTATTAATGAAACATGCTTCTTGCCCCATTATATTTTTATTAAAAGTCTATTCATAAATCTTGCGTTTTTTAACGTCAAAAAATTAAAACGAAATCCACATAAATGAATTTAAATTTGAAAGCGTGATAACAATTAGATATATAAGACTGTTATTTCAGTATATAGAATATAATAATAGATTTAAATACTTAAAAAATCAACTTAAACTTAAGTTTCAGTCTTTTTTATAATATAGAAATGCATTATCATTTCTGTATTAAATACTCTAAGTAAACTTCAAGGTTGAAGCAATAATTAGTATTTTACTATTTTCTTGTGCTTAATTTTAGACGGATTACAAATTTCAGTCTCCTCATAATCACGCTCGAAACGTCGGGTTAAATTATGAAATGAATAAATCGCGTTTAAAATCCGTTAAAAAGTCTTCAATTTCTGTAAAGTATTTTCCCAACTAATATTTAGTTCCATTTTAGTCAAAATATCTATTTAAAGTTATTTTATTCTTAAAGCAACTTCGTGATGTCACATTACGTCTCCCTCTAGCGGACGAGCAGCGAAACTGCCATCACATGACGCGGGATATTTTAACATAATATTTACTTTATTATTTTAATATTGCATTATTTTACGAAACATCGGCAAATATTATCCTTGTTTATCTTTTAAATGTAAATAAGATAAATCTAGACTATCGTAGAATTTTTAATGCCTGTGTAATTATATACGTACTATATCATTTTATTTCGGAATATAAAAGAGAAACTAAATCTTTCGTATCACGAAATAAAAATAACAAAAAAATGACATGTCATCAAATTAAGTCTTAATTAATAGCATCATAACTTTTTAATACAATCTCTATTACATTTATAAATGATTTCATAAAATATTAAATTGAAAACATTTTATTTATAACAAAAAATCCCATATTAAATAACCGACAAGAACCACTAGTATCTTAAAAAAAGCTAACAAAACAAAGAAAAAACATCACAAATAAACACTAAAATAACTAAAAACACCAAACATCTCACCACACTTTGCACACCGACGTTTAAAGATGAACTGATATTAATGAGACAAAATCATCGCATCGGCCAAGAGGCCTTATCACGTACATCAGACTCTATTGACATCGATCACGAGAGCAGAGAGTATGGGGGCACTGTAGTATCTCCTGTGAAACATTGTTCACACAACTAGCGTTCCGACCCGGCTTCGCCCGCAGTACATTTAGCTTATGTCCCTCAGTAAAGATGCAGCTTCCTAATGGTGAAAGAATTATTGAGATCAACAGTTTTTGTGTGGAACCATTATAAACATACATGCAAAATAGAAATGTACACGCTTTAGTATTATTATTTATTTTTATTTTTTTTATGTCACACTCGGCAATGGAGCTGGTGGGATGCCTACCACCGAGCGCTACCACCGCCCATTAACATTTAGAGAGGTATAAGATCCATTGCAGATCTTACACCTCTACAAATGGATTGCCTACTTTTTGGGAAGGGATTAAGGAAAGATTGGCGACAGAAATAAAGTATAGGACTGGGAAGGGTAAGGAAACGGATATGGGCCTCCGGCTCCCCCACTCACCGAACGAAACACAGCAGCAGCACTTTGAAAATCAACCTGAAATTATTGTAGACCATCTATAAATCAATATGGAATTGTACTGATTATTTAATTGATTGGATTAATTATTAATTATTTTATTTGTTTACTTATCAGACATACACATAAATCAGTAACAGATGTTTTTGAATAACTTTAACATTTAGATTAATGCCGTTCACTAACACTCGAATTCGCAAACCTATCAGCACAACATTCGCAAATGTCTTCCCCAGATCATCTAGATCTAATGACAATCATCATGGCAATTAATAGCAATAGCCTTTGGCTTTACACGTAATAAGCCAGAAGCGCAACACGTAGTCACACTCGTGATGATACACTTGTCACCAATTCGCTGCTAACTCTGTCACATCGGAAGCATTATCCTTTATACAATAGTTAAAGCTGAAAATAGTCTATTTTTATATACATTTGTCAACCGACTTCAATAAAAGAGCGAATTATCCTTTCGACGTTTTCCTTTCGCCCGGACGAAGGTGCGGAAGCTAGCATGCCTAATTTTATTAATACAAAAATCATTCCATCCTGACGATCTTAATCAAGATGATTAAATAACCTCATAAATTATTGTATTGTCACCGATCCTTGATAAGTGTACAAAGTATGAATTAAATCTGTCCGTTTAAAATGGGTCAAAATCGAAGCTGAGTCGGTTACATACAAACATACAGGTGAAGCTATTAAAGTATGTTAAAAATATTTGTTTATTCTCCGCCATCTTCACAAACAACTTCTCAGGTTGATGATCGATAGATTTATCTGTAAGATGTATTGGCCAGATAAACGGCAGAATCAATAAGAAAACATTGTTATCTCGTTCTAATAATAAAAATAATTTCCATGATTTTCCTATTATCGATGATATTTGTGTATGTTTACTTGATATCAGGTATTGGATTTCAAAATGATATTTATTAATGTCGTCATCGGCAATGGAGCTGGTGGGTCGCCTGATGGTAAGCGCTACCAACGCCCATGGACATTTGGAGAGGCGTTAGGTCGATTGCAGACCTTTCGCCTCTCCAAATGGATTGCCGACTTTAAATGGGAAGGGATTAAGAAAGGATTGCAAATTTATTCCTCAATAAAGGAAAGGACTGGGAAGGGTAACGAAAAGGATATGGGCCTCCTATTTAAACAGAGTATGTCATTTGTCCATTTATTAGAATACTAGCTTTTTTAGGCCGCGGCTTCGCCCGCGTAGAATTCGCTTATATCGCGCGACATGGTAAGGAGTATTTTCTTCGCATTAAAAAGTATGGTTTGTTCTTTTCCACGTTTAGCTCCACCTTCATATCAAGTTTCATCAAAATCGGTTTGACGATCGAACTTTCATACAAACTTTCATCCCCTCTTCCAACCCTTTCTACCCTTTTTTCGCGATAAAAAGTATCCTATGTCCTTTCCCAAGTTCAGTTCTATCATCATACCAAATTTTATCAAAATCGGTTCAGTGGTTTAGGCGTGAAAGCGTAACAGACAGACAGACAGACAGAGTTACTTTCGCATTTATAATATTAGTAGGGATTGTGTTTGTAATAAGAATCGCAAAGACTAGTGTATCAATAGTAATTAAGTACATTAAGAGTTCGTATATATGTACACTAGCGGTCCGCCCTGGCTTCGCCCGTGGTACATATATAGCCTATAGCCTTCCTCGATAAATGGGCTACCTAACACTGATGGAACTTTTCAAATCGGACCAGTAGTTCCTGAGATTAGTGCGTTCAACCGAACAAACTCTTCAGCGTCATAATATTAGTATAGATTCATTTTGATATCACATAAATAGCGATCTGTTCCGGCTTCGTTGATATAACGTACATATTCAAAGCTGAAAGAACTTTTGAAATCTTCAGCTTTTTCTTAATGGATACATTCGAATTGAGAAACTTCTTATTTTTTGGGAAAGTCCGTAAAAAAGGCAAAGTGATATCGTTGCTGTCTAAGAATAGAGATAATTTCAAAATATTATAATATTTGGATGCTATTGTAATCTACTCTGCGCTAATATTAAAAAGTCGAAACTTTTGTATTTTCGTATGTTTGTAACGTTTTCATGCAAAAACCACTGGACCGATTTAAAAAATTCGCTCACAATTAGTAACCTGCTACTTCACTCACTGACACAGGCTATATATGTACCACGGGCGAAGCCGAAGCGCACAGGTAGTATCAAAATATTGCGGTAATAAAATAAATATGGCTATAGTCATATAACTCTTAAAATAATGCTTTCTTTATCATTAAGTTTCATCAGTTAATGTTAAGAAGTGCTGACGGTTGAATAACCTCTTATCTGACAACGTGATGAGCGATTGGAGGAGATAGGATTTTTACTGAGTGCAATGGTCTAGACTCCAGATAATTTTCAGGTCGTATAGGTCATTTAATGATGACTTTATGACATGAGTTTAGGAACTGGTGAAAGTACGCAAAGATAAAATGTTGTTAAAAGTATCGTATTTGTCAACTTGGACGCCATAATTAGTCACACATCGAGCATTAAAATCGGTTCAATCGTTCCAAATATTACTCTGGAAGTCAGACAAACATGCAAAAAAATATATATTTTATGTTTAAATATAATGAAAATGCAATATTTTGAAAATTTTAATTCTGTACATTGAATAAAAACGTACAAACATGCAAATAATGTGTAGACACACATAATAACGCAAGTCAAAATAAACAATTTTGAAATTTATTTCTGTCTGTGTAATGGCAGTAGTGCAAGAACCACTGGACAGATTTTAATGAAACTTTTTTGTTTTATTGTTATCCTCATCAACATATACGCTATAATATATTTTGAAGAATGTAACTTCAATTTGAAAGACACTGACAAAAATCAATAAGTTACGTAAGTACGCCATCTAGCGTTTATTAGTGAAGTCGTTTCTTGTCAAGAATGCTACTCTTGCTTAAAGTATTCAAATGTTGCATTTTATTTTATCTAGATGGCGCTGTTATAAAAATAGATTAAATTGAATTCTTATTTTATTATTGACAATATTAGCTTATCATTTAAATAAATAAATGGCGTACCTTATGATAATAATATTATTTATTTAAAAGTTGTAACTTTTAAATAAATAATATTATACTAAATAATATTTATGAATATCATGCCACTCACTACTAGATGGCGCTACAGACCCTATCAACCCATTAATCTATATCTATACAAATTATTAAGAATTTTCTGAATAAAACAGCGATAAACAAGAGCAATGATATATCAATTAAATTAAACTCATTAAGATTCTACAAAACCACATATTGTGCAATATGGTTGTAAGAATCAACTTATTAGAAAATTCGAAAATTTTCCAGATTTTTCTTAGAAATTTTAACCTACAACTCACTACCTAGAAGTTAGAACTTATTACAACTAAATTCTTATATTCAATCTCAAATAAAAATAATTATTCTATATCTAGCCATGAAAATGATTTACCATACTAATATCATAATATATTGTTATTCCAATTTTTTATTCATTCACACATTATTACGAATAAACAACATTTTAAGTAAGAGATGAGACGCGTATCGCTACTTAAATTATAAATTCGAAAGGAACTCTGTCTGTTACGCCTATACCACTGAACCGATTTTGACAAAATTTGTTATGAAGATAGAACTAAACTTGGGAAAGGACATAGGATACATTTTATCGCGAAAAAAAGGGTAGAAAGGGTTGAAAGAGGGGATGAAAGTTTGTATGAAAGTTCGTTATTGTCAAACCGATTTTGATGAAACTTGGTATGAAGATGGAGCTGAACGTGGGAAAGAACAAACCATACTTTCTAATGCGAAGAGAATACTCCTTACCATGTCGCGCGATATAAGCGAATTCTAAGCGGGCGAAGCCGCGGGCAAAAAGCTAGTATTTTATAAAACACATTATAAATCTCGTATTTCTCTTAATCCTATACTTCCTACTATAATATTATAAATGCGAAAGTTTTGTGAGGATGGATGTACGTGTATGTGTAGTTATGTATGTTTGTTACTCTTTCACGCAAAAACTACTGAACCGATTGCAATGAAATTTGCTACGTAGATAGCTGGACAACTGGAATAAAACATAGGCAACTTTCTATGCCGATATGCCTACGGCATCAAACTTACGCGGGCGAAACCGCGGGGCGCAGCTAGTCATCTTTAAATTACAATAATTACCAACTTCACACACCTCACCTCTAACCATCTTATATGTCTGTTTGTATTTCAACTGTACAAAAAAAATTAAACACACTGCAAGTCAATTGACAGACAAAGTGTACCAATTAGGCAGGCGACACCCGACGCGTTAATTAGTTTTTAACGGAATGCCACACTAATCTGTGCCACGCGACTGCTCAATGTCTTTGTTCACACGCGCGGCGGTTTGAACGCGGCGGTTCGGAAACGGCGTTTTACACGCTTGTACATTGTGGGTATAAAATTGCAATGGATTGGTTATCATCCCTACTTATATTATAACTGCGGAAGTTTCAAACCACTGCAGTTGTCAAATCACATATTTCTAACTGCTGACCCCAATTCGATTCAATTTTAAATAATTATCAATTCGTCATAGTGTCGCTATATAAGATTATGCTAGACTTAATATTTGTTTTTAGTATTTTATTGTAATTTAGATGTAAACTATAGTATTAAGATTCTAGTTAATTATTGTCTTTCGCTCTGCATTCGCTACAATTAACAACAAGTTATATCCAAATTATGTTATATAAATACTTATATACATTTCAAGTCGGACAGGAGACACTTTGTAACCCTACGGTAGTGAATAACTGGGAACGATAGTTACGTAGATACACACATTTAGATATAACTAGCTGACCCAGCAAACGCTGTTCTGCCTTACTTTTATCATTTAGGGGTATGAATAGATGTTGGCCGATTCTCAGACATACCCGATATGCACACAAAATTTCATAAGAATCGGTGCAGCCGTTTCGGAAGAGTTCAGTAACTAAAATGACACGGGAATTTTATGTCTAACACAATAATCCTGATATTAATTCATTACAATGGCGATAAAGAGTATAAATTAGTATTTTCACGTGTTTGATTTTACGCGAGTATATATACATTTAGAAATTTAAAAAATTTAACGGATTTTAAACGCGATTTATTAATTATATTATTCAGGTCAGTTGCCCCGTGACGCTCGCTGTAAAGTGTTCGAAACGTCGGGTCAATAATATAATGAATAAATCGCGTTTAAAATCCGTTGAAAAGTTTTTAATTTCTAATAGAGTACAAGTTAATTAATTATCTTCGCATTAAGCGCGGTTAGTATGAAAGCGCTTCACCCAGGGATGGCTTGCAGAAGGGTGGGAAAAAAGATTTTTAATTTGTACTTATTGTTAAGTGGCGTGCCAGTGACAGGGGCCCGGTTAACATTTAAATCATGTTTGTTTGTCATTATGTTTAAGAGCTGGTTTATTTCCCGTTTAATTATCTCTTCGTTTGATTGGCTGTTCATATTTTGATAGTGATATTATTGGTACAGTATTATGTTATCTCTGGTCACTACATAGTATAAAACAAAGTCGCTTTCTCTGTCCCTATGTATGCTTAAATCTTTAAAACTACGCAACGTTTTTTGATGTGTTGTTTTAATAGATAGAGTGATTCAAGAGGAAGGTTTATATGTATAACATCTATTAAACTACTACAAATTTATCGCGCGCGAAGCCGCGGGCAAAAGCTAGTAGGTAATAAAACAGCTTGAAGCAGTTCTTCGCGCTTCAAGCTGCTAGATCATAGGCTACTTATTACCTGGATATAAAGCGTGAGACCGCGAGTTTTAAAGATTTAAACATACATAGGGACATAGGGACCGAGAACTTTCGCTTCGGCTTTGTTTTATGCTATGTCACTACATATAGAAAGAAAATTGCAGAAAGAAAGGTGAAGAAAATCATCGTGAGGAAACCGGCATGTGCAAGAATCAAAAAATTCGACGACATGTGACATCTGCCAACCTGCACTTGGCCAGCGTGGTGGATTATGGCCTGAACCCTCATAGGCCCGTGTCCCAGCAGTGGGATTATATATGGGCTGATGCTGATGATGATGATGAAGATGACGATTTCCAGTCCAAGATCCTCACCACTGAGCCACTACTGATCAGCTGCACTCAAGGAGCTATCGAGTGAAAACAAAACAAAAAAACAAATACCGTCGAATTGAAAACCTTATCCGTATTTGTTAACGTCGGTTAAAACATTCTCACATGACAGTTACACAAGTATAACTAAGATAAAGGCCAACAATGAAATTAAACTGAACATTAAGAATTAATTTTGGTACACTTTGATCAAGCATACAACTTTCCGAACGCGGCCAGACACCTGACCCCCCCGGCCGTAACAACAACACAAGATTAGAGCTCAAGTTACACCGGTCGTGTATACTTTGACAAAATCTAGTTTTACGCTCGGCATGCCTTCACAAAGTCTCTTACATTTCACAAACTTATAGCAATGTCTTGAAAGTAATCGTTTATTCGATTGTGAACTTTATTCCTATAGGTATAAGGATGTTATTAGTTCTGTGTAAGTACAATTTTAAGTTTGTCATAAGGTCCTCAGGCAAAATGTACCTACTAAGATAGGATCTTGTTATAAGAACGTCTTTTTCAGTCGGCATTGTCTACAATTACTCAGCTTTGTGCTGCGAAGTGTTCCCCTCTCTTTCCCGCACACTTACGGGCTAATATCCCCATCCCCCTCTAATTCCAATTTGATTTTCTTCCGAAACGTTTCGGCGATTTTTTTTTTTAATTATATCCTCGCGAAGCCTCGCAACTTCCGTTTGTTTTGATTTTTATATTTTGGAGGGAAAAGCGGAAATTAGTTAAAGAAATATGATTGTGGAGTTGGTTTATTTTATCGTTTGTTATTCCTCGACTTTGAAAAGGGGAGAGTAATGCTTTCATTGTTATAAGATATATGTAACTAGCGGTCCGCCCCGGCTTCGCCCGTGGTACCTATATAGCCTTGCTCAATAAATCGGCTATCTAACACTGAAAGAACTTTTCAAAACGTTTCAGCAGTGGTGGGTCACCTGATGGTCAGCGCTGCCACCGCCCATGAACATTTGGAGAGGCGTAAGGTCAATTGCAGGCATTACGCCTCGAATGTATTGTCGACTTTAATTGGGAAGGGATTAGGGAATGATTGATAAGAGGAATAAAGGAAAGGACTGGGAATGGTAAGAAGGATATGGGCCTGAGATATGTGCGTTCAAACACAAAAACAAACAAACGTACTCTTCAGCTTTATAATATTAGTATAGATATATCATGCAGAATTTTCCTGACGTGAATTCGCTCTGAAAAGCAAAAAAATACGCTTTAATGACAGAATCAACTAAATTGTCTCCCTTGAAGAGTATACGTAAGGTAAGGTAAGTAAGGAGTAATACGTTTGAATTAAATCGACCAGTTGTAGTATTAGTAGTCAATAGTTTAGAATCGAGGCTAAAATAGTCGACGACATACAAACAGGAGAATAATAAATGCGTTTTAATTTTGTCTAATATCAACAGTCATCCAGACATAAAACATACTTACACGCAGATATATAAGCAGTGGTGGCTCAGTGGTGAGAACCTCGGACTTCAAAATCGGGGTTCGAGATCGGGCGAACGTGCAGGAAATAAATTGATTTTTCAATTTATCTGCACATGTGGATAACATCACCACTGCTTAAAACGGTGAAGGAAAACATCGTGAGGAAACCTGCATGTCCGAGAATCAAAAGTTCGGCGACTTGTGACATCTGCCAACCCGCACTTTGTATATATTATTTGACATACGTCAATTTACGTACTTTTTACCATATTTAAAACACAAAAGTTATAAAAAGTCCATTAATTCAAAAATAAAACTCGTCCGTAATTTATTTCGGAAACCATTAAGAACCAGCCCTATCACGAGTATCACACTATCCGCTGAGGAATTTGTCTAAAAATGCGAATTATACGCGAGATTATTGCATCGCCCCTCGCCTCGCTGTGCGTGATGGATGCGCCTTGCGCTGTAGGGTTGTCGATTTGGAGTTTATCTGTTTCAATACAAATAATTCGTATTGGGATGGGAACTTTCTTTAGTACAATTGTTACGCGTGTATGGTACCTATTGAATAAATAAGTATTATGTTCAGATCGTTGATTGAACGACGAAATTGAAAAGACTGAAACATAATAATAATACGGGCTCATTTTCTGCAACTCGACGTCAAGCGCCTATTTTGCGTGAAAGAAAAGGAGGGGGGTAGCCAGTCAAAGCTGGAACCATCCCAGCTCCTCCATGAAGCTCAGCAGCTTGTGAGGGCTGCTGAAAACCTCAGGGAGGGACCTAGGACAACCCAAATGCCTTGCCCTGTACTCCGCAACCGCCGTGCATTCCATGATCACGTGGGCTGCCGTTTCTTCAGTCGTCATGCACGCTCTACATAACGGACTGTCAGTAATCCCTAAGTTAAAGAGATGCTTGTTAAAGAGACCATGACCTGTAAGGGCCCCTGTAATTGTACGTAATTGTAATCTTCGCAGGTTTAACAGTCGTCTAGCAAGTCTAGAATCTAAGAATGGTAGGGCTTCTTGTGCCTGCTTGCAGTCAGATCTGCTCATCCATTCATCTTCCTGTGCGTTGTTAGTGAGCTGGATAATCGAAGACCTGATCCAGCTTGAAGGTATCGGAACAATAGGAAGCAGTCCCATGACCGATGTATCGGATGCTCTCCTGGCTAAGATATCAGCAGCATCGTTACCACGTGAGCTGCTGTGTCCTTTGATCCACTGCAATGTTATGGAATTCCCCATTTCACATACTCTGGACAGAGCTGAGTGACATTCTAGGATTATTCCTGAAGAGATTTCATGGCTTTTGATAGCCATGAGTGCTGCCTTACTATCCGACAAAATCTTAATCGAATAGTTTGTTACATTTCTTGTAATTATTGCCATAGCTGCTAGGAAGATTCCTAGGCATTCTGCCTGGAAAACCGTGTTATGGGGTCCGAGAGAGTGCGAGACGTGGATATTTAAGTCCTCAGAGAAGACCCCAGCACCCGTACCATCCTTTGTTTTGGACCCGTCCGTGAAGACTAATAAGTCTCCAACGTTGTTAGACTCTGACATGTATTCGTTTAATTGTATTTTGTATTTCTTATCAAAGATGAATTGTTTAGGGATCTTATCGTTGATTGCGAGAAGTAGGGGTTCTTGCTTCGCCGCTATGGTTAGGATCCTGTTGTGTGCTGTAGGCAACATCCTCCATAAGTTCTGTGTGTTTAACCTTACAGCTGTAGCTAGGGCCTCTTATTTTATGAATAGATGTACGACTGAAACATACGTCTATATTTAAAATACACCTCTATATCTGTAACTTTAAAAATTTAATGGATACAGATAAAAACTAAGGCAATACTTACAAACTGCAACGATGCAACAACGGAACTATGCATTATATGTACATTAATATCTGTACTCAAATAAATCGAATTTTAAAACTCCCCCGTGACAGCCCTAAAGCCGCGAGTGACCCCAGACTGTTAAAAAGAAATAAAAAAAGTAATAAAACGCAATGCACTATAAAAAGCACGCGGAAGGGTTCGCCCTGTCTTATTGACACTTGGCGGTAATGTATTTAGAAACTGTATTCTATTTGACGTCAACAAAACATTTTACCGACTTCAAAATAATGTTATGTTACTTTGTATGGGTGATTGTTGTCGCAGTTGCTCTTAGCTTAGTATGGGATCGTTAGTCGCGAGTCGGGCTTGACCAACTTTTGTAGATACAAATATTTTAGGTACTTTTTAGTTTATCTGTTAGTTACCTGAAAATTGTTTCACCAATGGAATGCCTTAGCATAATTTAGTGGTATAATAAGCATTATTTTGGTTATAATCCGGTTCAATTTGGATGTCAGTGTGAGTGGCTTGTATTGCATTATACTAGCAGGCCGCCTCGGCTCCACCCGTGGTACCTTTTTCCCTCCAAAATACCTTCCTTGGGTCTTAACAAAACGTTTAAAAAATTAGCCGAATTGGTCGAGCCGTTCGCGAGTTTTACGCTTACAGCGCATTTGGCGATTCATTTTATTTATCCGCTTGCCTCATGGGATGAGTATATACTTGTGTGGGGAATCTGTTGATACAGATCTCTGAAAATCTGGGCAACTGCAAAAACTTTATGATGAACTAGCGGTCCGCCCCGGCTTCGCCCGTGGTACATATATAGCCTATAGCCTTCCTCAATATGTGGGCTATCTAATACTGAAATAATTTTTTAAGTCGGACCAACAATTCCTGAGATTAGCGCGTGCAAACAAACAAACAAACTCTTCAGCTTAATAATATTAGCATAGATTAGTATAGATTTAGTTACTAGCTGCGTCCCGCGGTTTCACCCGCGTAAGTCCGTATCCCGCAGAAATATCGGGATAAAAAGTTGCCGATATGTTATTCCAGTTATCCAGCTGTTTACGTACTAAATTTCATTGCAATCGGTTCTTTAGTTTTTGCGTGAAAGAGCAACAAACACACACATCTTCACAAACTTTCGCATTTATAATATTAGTAGGATAGTAGGAATATTATAAGTAGGATTTGATTATCAAAATACGACCAAAAAAACAGAGCCAGTGAATTCATTTTTAAAATAACACAAGAACCAGTAAATATTATTCTTAACTGTTGAAGAAAGTTATAGTATACTAAAGTGTAGTGTAGACTGTAGACGGTGCGGCAGATCAGAGCTAGTGGACTAGACTCGAGTGCTGCAGGCCCGGATTTAGAAAAGCTGTGATAATAAACAATATTTTTATTTAGAAATTAAAAAGTTTTTAGCGGATTTTAAACGCTATTTATTTATTATATTATTTACCCGACGTTTCGAAAACTTTACAGGGAGCGTGGTCACGGGGAGACTCTCCCCGTGTCAATCGCGTTTAAAATTCGTTAAAAAGTCTTTAATTTCTAAATGTATAATACTCGCGTGAAGTCAAACACAAGAAAACACAATGTTTTTCTTGTTTGGCTGACACACTGTAAAGATATTTCAGTTTTACGTCAGAATCACAGAGATCACTACACAGTTAAAAACACTACACAGTAAAAACCAATAGATCTTTAAAATTACGTAACAGATTTTGATGGAGGTTTTTTTTAATACATACTTAGAGTGATTCAAGAGGAAGGTTTATATGTATAACTAGCTGACCCCGCAAACGCTGTTCTGCCTTAATTTTATCATTTAGATGTATGAAAAATAGACGCTGGCCGATTTTCAGGTATACCCGAGATGTACAAAAAATTTCATAAAAATTGGTCCAGCAGGGTGTGGTACTTCCCCAGTGCGAGCTGGCCCAATTCGTGCCGAAGCGTGGTCGACTACCAACTATAATTGCGACACGAGAATAACAAAAAGGTAACAAAAAAAAAAAAGAAAAAGGTAACTAACTTTGTGACACAAAAATGTTATTAAAAGGAGTGGAGGGACGAGGTTTTATTCGGAATTTCACGTTTGCCAAGCCGCAGGAAAAAGTAAATATTTAATTTTTAGTTTTATAGCATTGAAATGCTTTATAAAGGAGATATTTTAAAAGAATAGAAAAAATTTGATCACGAGGCAGGATTCGAACCTGCGTTTCTTGCCTAACCGTAGCAACGCTTAGCTAACGCCGTTAAATCCTGCCTCGTGATCAAATTTTTTCTATTCTTTCAAAATTTCTCAAAAGTTAGTATTTAATATAGGGAATATAGTCGTTTTTTATCTTTTATAGCCAGTGCCTAGGTTTCATTTTGTACTATGAAGATTCAAGAGCGCTTCTAGAAAAGTCTAGCTGAATAAATAATTTTTGTTCAAGTGAGTTTGGTTTATAAAATTGACCGAAGAATAATGTATCTCATCGTTTATCTTTTAAAACCCCCGTATAAAGAATGCGAGAAAAATATGAAACAAACGAAAAATAATTTATCACTCATCCATCTTCATTTAAGAAAGGCAAAAACTTTGCCATCTTCGTTTTTAATTAGCGTTATTGTTGTTTTATCGATTTTAGTGAAAAATCTAAATTTATAAAAACAAAATTTTCGCTTTGTTGCAAGTACTTAATTATAATAATAGAAAAATCTAGAATTTCTATAGAAACCGCGGTTCCTAAATGAAATCAAACATATTTCTATTAATACCCAATTCCGTCCCTGCATTGCCACCATGCTAGTATTTTGATAGTCGGAAGCTTTGTAGCATTCGGCCTACACGCTCCGTCCCGCTCACACGCCGTAGGCGAGAGAGAGACAGTGTTATGGGACACTTACTTGGTCAATATTTGAGCACTTGGCTACAATGGGTTCAAAAAATTAATATTTGTTCACTTTCCGTGGAGAATTTAGTTCGGTTTTTTGAATTCTTCACTAAAATAACTCGCGGTGCATCAGTTACAATATATTTTATTGCTTTTCTGTTTATTTCGAGTTTTTATTTATTTATTTAATTAAAAGAAAGCTTACAGCTATAAATACATTCGTAGCATGGGTGAAACAAAAAATTAAGCCAATTACGAATTTTCACATGCATGTATTTATTTCGATATTTTATTGTGTCTTGACTACTTAGTTTAGTAAGTAGTGTACCAGTAACTACAAAATTATAAGTATCCACACTAATAATAAAAAGTTTGTCTGTTTGAACGCGCTAATCTCAGGAATTTCTGGTTGGAATTGCCAAATTATTTTGTATCAAACAGTCCATTTATTCAGGAAGGCTATTTATTATATGCTGTATAACGTGTGTGGAACCGCGTGCCACAACTAGTAACGTAGATAAACATGCTGCAACGTCTTAAACCTCGCTATTAGCTTATTTAAACCAACATTTATTTATTTATTAATGAAGAATGTTCAATAAAGAATACAGAAAACATTTTTGTAATGCATGCTACATGCATGGTTATCTGTACCTTTAATTACAGGAAATAAAAACATTATAAATCAAGTTAAAAAAAGTCGTGTGATAAAAAAAAATTAAAGAATTATAAATACAAAAGTTTGGTGCGTTACATTAATTAACATATTGAAATAAAAAAACTCTTATCAATATTTAGTATACGGTGATAGGTATCAAACCCACTCCCCACGTGGTCACTAACCACTGAACCTACGAACCATTAAGCCAAGTAATGCCATTAACATCAAAGGTCAGTGATTGCGTTCGTCACTTAATTGTCGAATGTTGATTTAATTAAAATGGCGTCATGTCAACCCGAGGCTAATTATACAACATTTCGTATCATCGGTTAGGCAACTGTTTGCCTAGGCTACTTGCTTGTACCGTCAGCAATGACATTGACAAATTTTTGTCAACAAGTAAAGTTAAAGCGACTTCAATTCTATTATTGGCATGAAAAATTAATTGTATTACTAGCTGCGCCCCGCGGTTTCACCCGCGTAAGTCCGTATCCCGTAGGAATATCGGAATAAATTAATATTATTCCAGTAGTCCAGCTTTCTACGTACCAAATTTCATTGCAATCGGTTCAGTAGTTTTTGCGTAAAAGAGCAACAAACACATACACACCCTTACAAACTTTTGCATTTATAATATTAAAGTAGGATTGCAATGACGATTTTATTTTGTACACTGTATGTACATTGTAAAAGACACAAAGATGACATAAAATAAATGTACTGCGTGTTAACAGTACTATTTTCATCAAAATTTGTTGAGCTCTTCAGCGCCTTGTAAGACAAAACAAAATGACTATAAATTTATGTCTAAAGTGTATACCAATCACAACAGGATTTTGAAAAATAAAGAAGATTGATTCCGGGTAAACTCAATATTTATTTTTCTCCTTTTTAACATAAAAGCGCTTTAATAAACTTCACCTGTACATACAACCATGCAAATTTAATTGAATTAAATCTGACAATCCAAGTCTAAAAGAGTCGGTTACATACAAACATGCAAACATATTATACATATAAATGTTTGTATGAAACCGACTCTTTTAGACTCGGATTGTCAGATTTAATTCAAACTCTGTACACTTATCTAAGCATTGCCATATTATCTTGACCTTACAATCATTTCCTGAGTTTTACTTATCGTCCCGATTGGCTTCGCTAGGATTAAATAATTTCCTTACGTATACACTCTATATGAGTAAGTGTTTCTATTATAAACGCGATTCCTTAAACTTTACAGGACCTAACACTTACAGTGTTCGATATTTCATCTTTTCTGCTGACGGTACAAAATTAAAGAAAAATCTTAATAATATGTTGTTAAACTGGAAAACACATTAGCGAGATGATGTCCCCGCGCACGCAAGTATTTTGTTATTATAGAGGTTGACGCAATTTCGGCTTATCAGGAGGTTTATACATTGGGTACAGTCAAGTGCACAATACATTAAACGTACTAGCTGTGACCGCGGCGTCACTCGCGTTGTACCTGGGTAAAACGCAGCCTATGTGCTAATCTAGTCTATAACCTATCTCTGTACCAAATTTAATACAGATATGAAACTGTATTCGCATGAAAGTGTAACGAACATAAATACATTCTTACAAACTTTTGGGTTTATTGTAATACTAGTTTCCGCCAGCGACTTTGCTCATTCATACATTTACAAATGATTTAGTGACTGTCTATTCCTACTTTATCCCGAGGGAGCATTTAATTGGGATTAAAAGTATCCCATTACCCAAGTCAGATTATATCCTGTCTGAATAAAAAACTCAAGCAACTATTATATATAATGCAATATATTTTTAAATTAATTTATATAGCCTGTAATATGAAGTAAACTACTTCCATTTATAGATTTTTTTAATATTTGCCGTTCATATGACAAACGGAAGTAAAGCTTTAGACAGGCTCAAAGTTGATAATTTCGTATATTCATATGTCAATATCAAATATCAATACATAGGTGTGATATTTACATCAACACATATTAATTACGAGTCTCGTTGTTCGTCCGCAATGGACTTCGAATTTAATAAACCGATTTTAATCAAATTTGCACACCATGTGCAGTGAGTTCCAACGTAAAAGATGGGCTAGTTTATATTATTTCAATTACGATAAACGGACGGAGCCGGGGCGCACAGCTAGTAGCCATATATTGCAACAGTTGTAACACATTCTGCGCTCACCAGTACAGTCGGTAACACGACCGCTCTCCGCTTGGTCACCTAGCGGCGACTATTTGTCCTCCATATTTGTCCACTACCCAAAGACACAATATTTGAACATTTTTAGAAACTCACATTTCCATTCTTACGCACGTACATTAATAATTTACAAAATCACTTCTCCACCGAACTGTACTTTATTGCTACGTCGTTAAGGACCACTTTATTCGGCCGCAAGTCGTTAGATTGAATAAGAATAATCATTTTGACCTCTAAGTTATTGTAATAAGGATTACGTTGTAATGTTTTTGGGATTTGTAAGTCATTATTTGACTAATTATCGAGTTACCACGCAACACTGATTGGGGTTTTAGTATTTTTGTACGTGAAGTCGCGGGTAAATGTTGAATGAGGTATTTTAGAAACTGTCCATTTATTTTATTTATACGGCTGCTCCAATGTACTCTTAAATCGGCTGCAATTAAAATAACACATGACAATAACGCAGCATCTCAAAGCTACAGTGTTTCCAGGTAGGTATGATAGAACTGACTGAGTAGAGTCGTAAATTATAAAACGTATTTACTCAATGTTTCTACATGTTGTATTCAGTATACAATATGAATTCTTAAACTCTAAATACGTATCTTTTTTATGTCATAGCGGGCAACTGAGCTGGTGGGTCGCCTGATGGTTAGCGATCACCGCCCATGGACAGAGCAGAGGTGAAGCCTCTGCGCCTCCCGCTTGTAAGGGGTACGAGATACGGAAAGGAAAAGGATACGGGATTCCGACTCCCCCACTAATCGTAAGAAACAATAGCATGCTACTAATACCGGTTTTCTCTGGGGTTATGGTACCATTCCTATAGCGATCTGGCCCGAATCCTGCCGAAGCGTGTATCGACTCTCTAATTCAAAAATCTCAAAAATATTTAGGTAGATAAATACCGACGAATTGATGTAAATGCATTTACGTCACGTAAACATATATATGATATAGCTGCGCCCCGCGGTTTCACCCTCCGAAGGTCCGTATCCCGATAAAAAGTTGCCTATATGTTATTCCAGTTGTTCAGCTATCTACGTACCAAATTTCATTGCAATCGTTTCAGTAGTTTTTGCGTGAAAGAACAACAAACACACGCACACATCCTTACAAACTTTCGCATTTATAATAGTTGTAGGATAGGATATTAGGATAGTAGGATAATTGTACAATTAAACGAACTTACCTGAAGTGAAGTCTTATTGTAATTATACCCCAGGCTTGGTCCAAGATGTTCTCATTAACTTTATCACCCGAATGAGTGACAAGACATCTTGGCCCAAGCCTGGAATATAACTGGCTAATAGTTTCGCTATCTATAAAGCACATAGTCATACCATCAAACCACATATCGCTATAAATAAAAACGTTTTCTTTAACACAACACACCAACAACCGTTATATCCGAACCAAGCCACCCATTACATTATTGTAATGATTTTATTTACCTTTCGCGTAAATGAAAGTATGTTCCTCCATACCATTATATAACATACAAGCACACTTGAATCCTGTTATATCGGTCACTTCAAACAATGGGAACAATATAAAAAATACGCCACACGATGCCTGTTGACTCACAGCGAGAGCTCTTTAATAATTGTTTTATTATTCCCATTATTACATTACTATAATGCTTAATAATTGTTATTGAATAACACGACCAATTTAAAATGACCCCCGCGTATTGAATACTGTCTTGTAATGCGCCGCAATAAGGGAGGCACCGTAATTAATACGTATTTTAAGGGATTTTTATTAATTGTTTAACGATCGATTCCTTTGTCCATTGTTGGGCGTGGACCGCTTTGTGGGCTGGCTTTATTTCATTGTTATACACTAATTAAGTATTATAGTATGTGAGTTTGAGTTTTATTCTTATGTATTGTGTTTGTGAAACATTTGAGCGTTGTTATAGCATTGAGCTAACCGTTGATTTTATAAATTTGTAATACGTTAGGGTTAGGAACGTTTAGTTTATAATTGGGAGGGAATAGGAAATAAATTACAGTGCAAGATTATACGCGTGTTTTTGGGCATAAGTGAAAAATCTTGCAATTATCCTAAAGGCTAATAAAAGCTTACTTCAGGGATCAATTTTGGACTTTTTCTTTTTAAACCATATATGAAATAATGATGTTTAAAGAATAGAAAATATAAATCTAAAGCGAAATTCGTATTTCAGAACCGCGGCAGTTTCGACGTAGTATATGTAGTAGTGATGGTCCTGATGTCTTGGCCTTGGATGAGACTTGGGCCATTCATGATCCCGAAAGTATATCGAATCCGCTTCACGATCGATTGTTTCTATTCTTTAATTGTTTTCATACATTCATTATTATCTAAGCATTTCAATGCTGTACAACTAAAAGCTATGTGATATGAAGGTAAGGTACCTACGAATCAACAAAATTAATAATTATAATCTAAAAAGTTACCTAGACAGGTTCATTTCAAGCAATTCTACATCCCTGGAAAAGCCTAAACACTCAGCTAAACTCAAACGTTTCCGATATCCGATACACGGGATTTTACACACTGTCGCAGATCAACAAACGCACCTTCTTCACAGAATCGTGGACCCTCAGGGCACGTGAGTCTGACGTGGCGTGTAATCGTAAATTGTACAAACCAGCGCTAGTAACAATTGAATTTATCGCTTCACTTAGTTACGTTGGGAGTTTCTCTCGGTTGAAAAAAGCTATGCCTTTAAGAGGTTTTCGGAAACCACTGTTGTGGAGGATGCAGGATTTTTTGTTTGCTTGCATTTCTCGATAGGTGTTAATGCTGTCTATTTTGATGAATAATAACAATTGGGTTGTTTGTTTGCACCACAAATTCGCTTCTTATGATTGCATATAATGGTTATCTCTAACAAAAGATTTATTACAGTGTTAATACGGAAAGCATCCATCGTCTGTACCGTTGTTAACAAAATTTCAACTTAGAGTTTCGGCACAGAAAGCCTAAATTTGCCAAAATTTCAATGAAATTAAAACAATATCTTTAAAGCAGTTCTTAATTTGTTTAAACTTCTACCTTTTTATACCTACTAGCTACTTCGTACATTTCCTTTCCTACCAGGTTGCCTGGCGGAGAGTGTTTAGCAATAAGGCCCCCTCTTGTACAAACGACGCCGTATACTTTTGTTTCTTGTTTCTGTCTAAGTTTGTGCAATAAAATATTATAAATAAATAAATACCCATAATCACTGCTTCAAAAACAGATAAAAATTTATATAAATGAATTAAATAAAATAAAATTTATATAAAATATGTTTATTGTCTGTACTAAAAATTAACTACTACTTAAACTACCTTCACTTAAATAAAACTAACGAAAAAAGTAAAATACTATACTGTGCGGCTTGTTAATTACAGACAAAAGGGACTGAGTCAGTTAAAGTTATGCAAGAGCTGAGCTTCATAACACTGGTATTCAGCAGCCCCTTGTGACACATGGAGCAGACAGAACCTTTCATCCTCCTCAGGTAATACCAACAATAGTTGGCTCACATTTTACACTAACTAAACTCATTAAATACCTAAATAATAACAACATTTACTTGATTACAGCCTGTCTATTGGTTACTCTTCAAGTATCTCAAATCCTCTATATTTAACAAGATTTCAGGGCAAACATTTTGATCGGATTCAATTTGATATCATGGAACAATTTCATATGCATCACGGGCCCATTATTTAAATAAAACCTCCACCGTATCAATAACCATTATTACCCTTTCAAGTATTTAGTTTATTCAAGTACGTTCGCATTGAAATATCAAACTACCGGTCACATGTCATCCTGAATGAAGCCAATATAAAAAGAAATTATAATAACAAACACAATAAATCCCTTGAGCTATCTCCCACGCAATATTATAAACAAAAATAGCCTTTATTCCTTTACCACAGATTATACAAATATAAATAAAAGCACAAAGGTTATAATAAAAAGTTTTTATTCGGTCGATTCTGCAATAATTTCTCAACAATACGTAATTGATATGTCTTTAGTTTCGAATAACGAAGCGGCCAGCGTAACTTGGCCCCTGGTAATGCTACTTTTATTGAGAATTGGTTTGTAATTTAGATACGATGTGCTCTATGGTAGGTCAACTTAAAATGGTTGTAAGGAGAATTCTTACCTGCTATTATGTTGAAGTTTTATTGAATGCTTCTAGTGTTTTAGGGTACCGTTTTGTATGGATGAATATCATTGTTTAGAAATAATGTTTTAATTTGCTATTATCGTTTTCTCTATTTAATACCTGAAAACAAACGAAGGGTGTTATAAATAGGTACGTATGTATGTTTTGAGTATCATTTATAATCGAACCGAGATACTTCTGTTATCTAGGTAGGGTTATTGACAAATAGAAACATTCCGGTCGAATATATATTAGTTCCCATTGGAACTACTAAAAGGGTATTAGCCAACGATGTGGCTAGTAATTGGCTAAAGGATAGGTTTTATACACACATGTCGGTGTTTATCAATATATTTCATTTTTACATACGGAACCCAATAATAACGACTCCGTTTCATGCTTCAAAACTCTCTAGTTTTTATTTGAACAATTAATATTGTGGTTTGCAGACGAATTTCTGTAGTATTATGTGACAGTAACCCGTTGTCAGATCTTTTTTTTAATTGTAGAAAACCACAGACAATTAAAGCACAGATTATAGGTACCTACGAATATTAAAAAGGTTTTATCATCGAAAACGGATATAGAGAAAGTTGTGAAATGTCTTAATTTAGTTCAGGGCGTGGCAGGATATTTATTTTTGCTATCTTTTTAGTAATCGATCAGAGATATTTTCCCACTGTTCAGAATTTTGCCTCAGATATCGCAGACAAAGCCGCGTGTTAAAATGTTGCGTTTTTTTACGCTTATACAACTGAAGTTTATATTGTAATACATATATTTATAACCGACATCATCCCAAAAACTAGTATGTTCACAAATTTTAGCGTGTTTACTTTTCCATTCTTTTCTAGTATTGCATTGTTTCAATAATTCGATTAATGGATCGAATATTTATAATATAGAAAGGCAATCTATTTTAATTTCCATTTTGTCATTATTTTACGCTCACAATAAATAACAAATAGTTTCATCAAACGAGCACGGTTGTGCGTATAGTTATGAGTGTCTACGAGTTAGTTCTAAATAACTAAATTACTACGAGCAATAAACTTCCAATCCATTACCTTATTTGCAAAATATTCCACACAATAACACAAAAAAGTGTAGGTTTTGAAACTATCAGATTACTTCATTCAAATGATTTTTTGTTTGGTTTCCTACATCAATAAGTTTCTCCGTAACCATCGCTTCGGTTTTTATGAAACTTCATACGTTTCATTGGGCTTTACACACTTGTATATTAGGTATCATTTGTGGCTAAGCTTGTAAAAAAAACTAAATTTTATTTGTTGAAGAAATATATAAGGTGGAACAGAACAATTTCACTTTGTTTCCTACATTATTTTCATTTCATTCATTGATGCTTACGTATTGTGGCTAAGATGATGATGACGAAAGTCATCATATTAGCCACAAGACGTCCACTGCTGAACATAGCCCACCCCCAAGACTTCCAGAACGGGTGATCAGCGGCCTGCTTCCAGCGACCCTGTGCCACCTTGATCAGCTGCGTCGTCCTGAACGTGGTCTCCATTCGAGAACCCCTCTACTCCCACGGCATACTACAACTTCAATCAGCGATTATAGCTCTTTTGCGGACCCCCTGATTTCTGATTGGATCACCCAAAGTAACTCGTGTACTTTACACGTAATTAATTAAGTGATTATTGAAGAAACGAAAAACAGAACGAATATAAGTATAAAGTCGAAGAATTTTCTTAAACTAAACGTTGCCTGGAATTGCCGGCTATGTTACAAACAGTGCCTCATCAGATTAAAAAGACTCCATCGTACACAGCCACAAAATCTGCAACCCGCCAGTCACCTGACCACAGAATAGCGACAAATCCTTTAAAGAAACGTTAGTATTACAAACCAAATCGACTCACTAACAATAGAACCGTTCACATAAATACGTAACCATAATTCAACAATTGCGCTGAACCCTATCACATTAGATTGAACGATAATCCTTCACGTTTTGAAGCGGTTTTACAAAAAATCGTCATTTATACTACAAATTGTTTATCTGCGATCTCTCCCACGACGTTCGCAGGTGGTATACAAGTGGGTTTGGTACTTAATTCTGCACTATTAAAAGGTTTGTATGGATTTTTAGGTACTATTGCGGGAATTTTGATAATATTAATCGGATAATACGAATCAGAAAGCTATTTTTCTTTCTATTGTTTTACACGTTTAACACTTACGGTCTTATACATAAAAGTTATAACACATCTAAAGGCTGTATCGCTGTAGTACGATTTACCAAAAATGTTATTATATGTAATATAGTATGTATGTAATGTATGTAATGTATGTAGTATGCATGTAATCGCTGTAGTACTATTTACAAAAAACGTTATTATAATCATGTTATACTTTAATAGACTGACAAAGTTCTCACAGAACTTAAGTCACCAGAACATAAGATACAGATAGGTGGTAAAAGGACAAACACACAAATGAATATCTCAAATAAAGCGCGATAAATTTGAACCAACAAATAAAGCGCTTTCCGCACATTGGCCCAACACGGATTGTGTTTCGATTAATTCGCAATACTTGTGCGCAGCTTCATATATTTTGTATTCAAGCGCTTATTTAGCATGGAGATGGTTTTAAAAACTATTTTATTAGCTTCATCTGTATGTCTATACGTGTGTATGTAACCGAAGTCGAGTCTGAATTAGTCAGACTCGAATCTAATCTACTCAAAATGGACTGATTTTTAATTTAATGCTTACTTGACACACTTATAATTCAAGTGTCCGTTCTACCAACTGATTAAACATACTTATATAAGCAGCCCAGAGGCAAATATTTTCTACACTTTCCGACTTTTAAAAATACTATTCATTGTTAGATTAATATTCTGAAATATTGCTTTCCTATTGAACCCACCCACAGGTTAAAAAACCCTTAATAACTCTTAACTAACTTAATAACGTTTTAATAAAATTCGCTTAAATAAAAGCCTCTTCCCCACATCCCACCAGCCCGCTGTCATCGACACTCGCTGTAATTATTTTTATTATTGAAACCTCTCCCCCCTCCCGGCACAACCCCATCCCCCCTGCAGGCTCAGCAGAACTTGACAATATTTTATTTTTATTTGATCGATGTATACTGATTTAATTAAAAATGATTGGCGTGGCGTTTTAATATTTATTTACTCTAGTGTGTTTTTTAATCACTCGCGAAATTATTTATTTTGTGCAAAGGTTTTGTGTTGGTTTGTAATATTGTCTAGAACTAGCCATAACCTGCGGCGTCTTTCGAGTAGTGTCTGAGCAAAACGTGTGTGCTAATCCAGACTATAGTCTATCTCTATATCAAATTTCATACAAATATGATAAGCCGCTCTCGTGTGAAAGAATCGCAAACATTTATACATTTATCCGTCCATACTCCATACATCAGTCCAGTAAATGTAAGTATTTATAACATTAGTTGGATTTGTAACTGATCCTTATCGGCTTGGGATGCTGCGTAGTTGTAGCTTTGAAAATACTAATTATAATGTGCCCACGCTCGCTGTAGTGTTCGAATTTCGGGTTAAATAATATCTTATATCTTTTATAGATTCTCGGAATCGGCTCCAACGATTTTCATGAAATTTAGTTTATAGGGAGTTTCGGATAAATCGATCTAGCTAGGAATCTTTTTTAGAAAATGTCATATTCGTGTTTTATCGACTTAAACTTACTTTTTTAACAAATAGGAGGCGTTTCTGTCGGTAAGATCGAAAAATATTATTCATTTTTCATCGTTTATTAGTATGTAATTCGTACTTAAATATAATTTCCAAAAAACACAATTTACACAATTTACCGAGCAAAGCTCGGTCAACCAGGTACTATTCAATAAATCGCGTTAATAACTCTTTAATTTCGCAATATATTATACTCGCGTTAAATTATACACAAGAAGATATCAGAGCATATTTAGGATTATCAAAGCATTCATCAGAAGACACAAATAATACGTAAAATAGGGCTTAGGTTAGGACAGGTCAGGTTTAAATACTATGAAGGATTACTGAAAATACTTAGTCTATGTGATTTTTACACTACCTACCTTTCTACTTGAAATATCTAGGAAACTTCAGTTAAAAAAGTTTTTTTTTTTAATTTTCGATGCTGCAAATAGGGCTGCTACATTTTACATATTTGTTTAAAAAATGTAACAAATTTCGTCTAAATGCCATGATACAGTAGTGATACTACGAATGATATTATACCATGTAACTACTATAAGTAAACAAATATTTGTAGTTCAATGTGTTACACTTATAACTTTTATAGTAGATTAACTCACGTTTCTTATGAGTGTGCTTTACATATTCATAGATTAGCTTTTAATGATATGCTCAACAAATTTGAGAATTTAATGCTTTAAGATAATAATTCAATAAATGTATGGTATGGTAATCATCTTGAAAGGTTAACAAAAATAAATACACTTTTATTCAATTCTAAAATTAAGTACCATAAAGATAAGATAGAACAATATTTTGTGTGACGTTGACAACCCTACCTGAGTGTGAACTGCGAACGCGAAACTCGACAGTATTTGAATTTGAATTATACATAAAGTTGCCCAATAACTTGCACTCGGGACGCTATTGTGAGCGTAGGGCTGTCAGATTGCGGTTTTCGTAATCTAGAATTTAACATTTTTCGATCTAGGCTCGTTATTAAAAATACGTTTAAGTCTGAATATTTTGTTTGCTTTATCGATTAATTGTTTAGAGATCGATTTATTGAATTGTATTCTAAGTGAAGATCTGTGAGAAGTCTAGATAGGAACTCTGTTACCTAATATAACTATCTTTCTTATCTATTACGCACGCACACACACACACACACACACACACACACACACGCACGCACACACACACACACACACACACACAAGCACGCACACACATTGGTCACGCATTAAATTATATAAGAACTGTATTTTAAATTTTAGCTTAAGTGCAATTTTTGTTATTCTTCTTAATTGTATCACATTACCTTTCCTACTAGTAGTGCTATCCGCGAGGGGGGCTAGTGATCTGTACTACAGGTCTTTGACGACCTACTTCAGACACTAGTCTTTCACAACGTTAATACAACTCAGTAGTTTAATGATTGTGAAGGCAAATAAAGAAATTTTTATTTTTATTTTATTTTATTTTCTATGTGGTTCTTATATAGATTGGTCTAAACACAGATGGTCATATAGACTTAATTTTTCATTCTGGTAACTTTTTATAACGATATTAATATTATTACTTTAGTGCTATACAAACAATAATAACTATAATACATGGATAGCTATACAAACAATCACATAACATACAATTTCCAAATAACTTAGATATTCTTGTAAAAGTAGAACCTCATCATAATCCTCTCGTTTCATTTTTAAGACTGTTCAAGTTATTCACATACTTTGTATACTTTACTATATTTAATAATAAACACTAATAAATATTGACTTGTATTTTTCAAAATTATAATAACTAGAATAAATTTCGTCCATTTTACTCCCACAAAAGTATTTATATTTTTCCACCATAGAAATCAATTCCATAATCAGATTAATCTGACCAATTCTCACGACAAACGGACAAACTTAACCCTTGCAAACAAATTAAAAGCGACCACCATCTTGTTTGGGTCACGTGGCCGACGCGCGTTCTAAATTCAAATCTCATGAATTTTAATCCCCATACAATAGCGATAAAGTTGTACTCGTAATTAGAAATGTTGTTACACAAAAACACACTTTACTGCAATTGCACTGGCTTTATTTTAGCATCGACGATATCAAAAGTGTAAATTCAATTTGGAATCGAATTTTCGTAAAGCATACACGAAATGCATTCAAATATACACTGTATTTCAATAGCAATTAGTTATTGACCACGCACAACTTTTTAATAATGTACGGTGGGCAACAAAGATTTGTTTTAGTCACATTACAATGCATCAGATTTTAAACTTTATGCCTTTCCTCTAAGGTTTTAATTATTTTCAATAGTATAGTAACTACATTTTTTCTCAATTTGACGTGTGGTTAGGCTAATCGCTTTCAAGTGAGTTGCCACACTTACGTCATTTGCAGTGATTTCTGATTGTTATGTGATTTGTAATCAATTAATTCGCATGCGTGTCAACAGTTTTTTTTGCGTATTAGCTTTGAACTGGTATAAAATTTTATAATCCTGTATTGTTCCACAAATAAAGGAAATAATTCTATATTGTTATACAGAATTAATGGTTTTATTTGTCTTTCTATTTCCCTTTTAACGACCGTAAATGCTAGTTAGGCATCACTTTTATTTACGCGAGAATGTAGTAGAAAGTATATTATACTAAATAACTTCTTTATGATATAAATTATCGGCATGTCGCATCAAATTGATTAAGCGTCTTCTAGTGATTATCTTTGAAAATGTTTTTACCAATGCATAGAAAGCCAAGTATTAGCGTAGTTATATCGCTCCTTAGACATACATTATGTAAATGTTCTTTATTGTATCCCGAAGCGGTGTTGAGAGACTAGTCTATCAATAACACTATTACTAAATACTTTTTTTTTATGTCATAGTCGGCAATGTCGGCAATAGAGCTGGTGGGTCGCCTAATGGTAAGCGCTACCACCGCCCATGAACATTTGGGGAGGCGTAAGGTCAATTGCAGACCTTTCGCCTCTACAAATGGATTGCCGACTTTAATTGGGAAGGGATGAGGAAAGGATTGATGAAAGGAATAAAGGAAAGGACTGGAAAGGCTAAGGAAAAGGATATAGGCCTCCCCACTCACCGTACGAAACACAATAGCAAGCTATTATTTCACGCCGGTTTTCTGTGGGGGTGTGGTACTTCACTGGTGCGAGCTGGCCCAATTCGTGCCGAAGCGTGCTCCACTCCCACAATAAATAGTATAAAACAAAGTCGCTTTCCGTCGTCTGCATGTCCGTATGGCGTATGCTTAAATTATGTATGGTTTTTTTTTAATAGATACGGAACTTGAAGAGGAAGATTTATAGGTAGGAGTAGGAATAACTGGCAAGGACATAGGATAGTATTTATGCCAGATATCCCACGGGAATGGGAACAATCCGGGCAAAACCTCGGACTGATGTTTCGATTAAACGAGCGAAGTCGCGGGCGATAAGCTAGTTATACAATTATACATATTCTATTTATTGTAGACAATTACGGATCACAGGAGACGCCCTGTCGCACGAACGTATTACTGACGTATAATCTCTATATATATAAAACTAGCTGGTGCGCGGTGCGCGGGCTGCAAGCAGCCCGCGTGGATTTTTGCGTGGACCAGTATT